>NC_057406.1:20614918-20824027 GCF_019320065.1 Cervus canadensis | reverse complement strand
CGCCAGTCGTGTGCCTGTGCCTTCTGCCCTCCGCGTCCCCAGCCCCAGTCCCAGCCCGCGCCGGTCGGGTGCCTGCGCCCTGTGTCTCGCCACGACCTTCCCCTCCCCCCTGCCTCCTGCCTCCGGCGGGGCTGGGCCGGTCCGCAGCCTGCGAGCTCTTCCCTGGATTTTCTCGGTCTCTTTGTTCTGCGAAGGGCCGGCAGTGTGTTCAGGCCGGTTAATTTACTCTCTCTCTTTTGGTCTCCCACAGTTCAAGTTGGCAACTCACAGAAGCTCCCTCCGATTGTCCTCAGGGCACTCAGGCCCGGACCCTACCCCAAGCAATGCCGCCTAAGACTTCCCGGGATGGATCTCTGTCCTTAGCTCTTTTGCCTCACTTTTTATCTTTTATATTTTGTCCTACCTCCTTTCGAAGACAATGGGCTGCTTTTCTGGGCGCCTGATGACCTCAGCTAGCGATCAGAAGTTGTTTCGCGAAGTTTGCTCTGTGTTCAGTTATTCTTTTGATGAATTTGTAGGAGAGAAAGTGGTCTCCCCGTCCTACTCCTCCGCCATCTTGGCTCCTCCCCCTGGGTTTTTTATTATAAATATTTAAAATTCTGATGTAATTAGGCCTATTTTCTCTTTTATGTCTATGTGTTTTATGTCCTAGTTCAGGCTGTTTTGCCTATCTTACTACCATAAACACCCCTATTCCCCATCCCACTGTTACATACATTCCTTTCCTACTTCTCTACCTCAACATCATATATACATATATACATTTGTTTTGAGGCAATAAATCACATTTACCTCTTTAATCCATTCAAAATGGTACTTTTTATGATTCCTATGTAGTTCAGTTCAGTTCAGTTGCTCAGTCATGTCCGACTCTGTGAAACCAAGGACTGCAGCACGCAGGCCTTGCTGTCGTTCACCAATGCCGGAGTTTACTCAAACTCATGTCCACTGAGTCAGTGATGCCATTGGACCATCTCATCCTCTGTCATCCCTTTCTCCTCCCGCCTTGAATCTTTCCCAGCATCAGGGTCTTTTCCAATGAGTCCGCTCTTCACATGAGGTGACCAAAGTATTGGAGTTTCATCTTTAGCATCAGTCCTTCCTATGAATATTCAGGAATGATTTACTTTAGGATGGACTGGTTGGATCTCCTGCAGTCCAAGGGACTCTCAAGAGTCTTCTCCAACATGACAGTTCAAAAGCATCAATTCTTCAGGCTCAGCTTTCTTTATCATCCAACTCTCACATCCATACATGATTACTGGAAAAACCATAGCTTTGACTAGATTGACCTTTGTTGGTAAAGTAATGTCTCTGCTTTTTAATATGCTGTCTAGGTTGGTCATAACTTTCCTTCCAAGGAGTAAGCGTCTTTTAATTTCATGGCTGCAGTCACCATCTGCAGTGATTTTGGAGCCCTCAAAAATAAAGTCTGCCACTGTTTCCAGTATTTCCCCCTCTATTTGCCATGAAGTTGATTGGACCGGATGCCATGATCTTAGTTTTCTGAATGTTGAGTTTTAAGCCAACTTTTTCACTCTCCTCTTTCACTTTCATCAAGAGGCCCTTTAGTTCTTCTTCACTTTCTGCCATAAGGGTGGTGTCATCTGCATATCTGAGGTTATTGATATTTCTCCCAGCAATCTTGATTCCAGCTTGTGCTTCATCCAACCCAGCGTTTCTCATGATGTACTCTGCACATAAGTTAAATAAGCAGGGTGACAATATACAGCCTTGACGTACTCCTTTCCTGATTTGGAACCAGTCTGTTGTTCCATGTCCAGTTCTAACTGTTGCTTCCTGATCTGCATACAGATTTCTCAAGAGGCAGGTCAGGTGGTCTGGTATTCCCATCTCTTTTAGAATTTTCCACTGCTTGTTGTTGTCCACACAGTCAAAGGCTTTAGCATAGTCAATAAAGCAGAAATAGATATTCTTCTGGAACTTTTTTGCTTTTCTGATAACCTAATGGATATTGGCCATTTGATCTCTGGTTCCTCATACTTTTCTAAAACCAGCTTGAACATCTGGAAGTTCACAGTTCATGTACTGTTGAAGCCTGGCTTGGAGATTTTGAGCTTTACTTTGCTAGCATGTGAGATGAGTGCAATTGTGTGGTAGTTTGAGCATTCTTTGGCATTGCCTTTCTTTGAGATTGGAATGAAAACTGACCTTTTCCAGTCCTGTGGCCACTGTTGAGTTTTCCAAGTTTACTGGCATATTGAGTGCAGCACTTTCACAGCATCATCTTTCAGGATTTGAAATAGCTCAACTGGAATTCCATCACCTCCACTAGCTTTGTTCATAGTGATGCTTCCTAAGGCCCACTTGACTTCACATTCCAGGGTGTCTGGCTCTAAGTGATCTAAGTGATCATACCACTGTGATTATCTGGGTCATGAAGATCTTTTCTGTATGGTTCTTCTGTGTATTCTTGCCACCTCTTCTTAATATCTCCTGCTTCTGTTAGGTCCATACCATTTCTGTCCTTTATTGAGCCCATCTTTGCATGAAATGTTCCCTTTGTATCTCTAATTTTCTTGAAGAGACCTTTTGTCTTTCCCATTCTATTGTTTTCCTCTATTTCTTTGCACAGATCACTGAGGAAGGCTTTCTTATCTCTCCTTGCTATTCTTTGGAACTGTGCATTCAAATGGGTATATCTTTCCTTTTCTCCTTTGCTTTTCCCTTCTCTTCTTTTCACAGCTATTTTTAAGGCCTCTTCAGACAGCCATTTTTCTTTCTTGCATTTCTTTTTTTGTGGGATGGTCTTGATCCCTGTCTCTTGTACAATGTCACGAACCTCTGTCCATAGTTCATCAGGGACTCTATCAGATCTATTCCCTTGAATCTATTTATCACTTCCACTGTATAATCCTATGGGATTTGATTTAGGTCATACCTGAATAGTCTAGTGGTTTTCCCTACTTTCTTCAACTTAAGTCTGAGTTTGACAATAAAGAATTCATGATCTGAGCCACCGTCAGCTCCCAGTCTTGTTTTTGCTGGCTGCATAGAGTTTCTCCGTCTTTGGTTACAAAGAATATAATCAATCTGATTTCAGTATTGACCATCTGGTGAAGTCCATGTGTAGAATGGACTCTTGAATTATTGGAAGAGGGTGTTTGCTATGAGCAGTGCATTCTCTTGGTAAAACTCTATTACCCTTTGCCCTGCTTCATTCTGTACTCCAAAGCCAAATTTGCCTGTTACTCCAGGTGTTTTTTGACTTCCTACTTTTGCATTTCAGTCCCCTATAATGAAAAGGACATCTTTTTTGGGTGCTACTTCTAGAAGGTCTTGTAGGTCTTCAGAGTCTTATATAGTAAGGGACTAAAATGTTTAAAAATAATTGGATAACTAATTATCCTTAAATGCTACTGAATAATCCACTCTCTGTCAGTGATGTGAATTGACGTCTTTATCGCATCATAAATTTCTTTACATGTGAAGCTTTATAGCTTAATGTTTTCTGATTATTCCTCTGTGTCCAGCACAGCCACAAATGCTAAATATTCATCAGCTCACAAATCTTCAAAATATCCCATTAATTTCTCTGCATTATGGTCACTTTTCATAAGAAGGAATCAGACTATAATATGATCAGTGACTTTCACAAATCCTTACAGTCTGTGAGTTTTAGCATAGACAGGAAAAACAGTTAGGATGTATGAGTAGCAGCATACTTAGCAAAACAGAGGAAAGGGAAAGGGACAATGAGAGCTTTGATCAAAAGAAGTTTATCCACAGGAAAATATATGGATGACTTCCTAAGATGAGGGGGTGAGATAGAGAGCAATTGGCAGCCACATAGAAAAAGCTAGAGATGGATTAAGTCCTTTGGATAACATTTTTGAGCCACTGAATCCACTCATTTGAGATCCCTGTTATTTTCATATTCAATTTTCCTTTTCTCCTACAGGTAATTTTAGTTGAGTTTCTTGTGTTTGGAACCAAAATGATGTCAGTGGAAAAAAAGAGTGCTAACTGCTAAACACAAAGTATGAGATATTTCTGCCATAAACAAAGAGTAGTGGACTTTCCTCAATTAAAAAAAAAAAAGCACATATTTTGTGAAACATCCAAGGGTAATTCTGTCAAATTCTGTTAATTTGACTTCCCAGAGTTTGAGGATTAGATGTCATATTGTGCCCCTTTTAGAGCCTCTTCTTCTGTCACAGACATTATGGCTGTTGAAAGTTAAGGTGTGAAACGTATACCTGACCATGCCTGTAATGTGTGTAAAAAACTTGGGGGCAAAAACCACTACAATATTGTAAAGTAATTAGCCTCCAACTAATAAAAATAAATGGAAAAAAAAAATAAAACAAACTTGGGTTTCTTAAGCAAGAAAGTGATATGATCTAATTTGTATTTTTTCAAGGTAACTCTGGTTGTTGAGTGGAGAACTGATACGGGATGTGGCAGAGGGCAAGAATGTTACTGAGACCAGCTAGGAGGCTCTTACACTCCTCTAGGAAAGAAAGAAACATCTCCTGCACCAGTTTCCTTTGGCAGACATCATTGACTAACTCATATTTGGGGTATATTTTGATGGTACATTATTGATGAACTCATGTTTGGGGTATATTCTGATGGTCCAGCCAAATGGACTTGCTAATGGGGAAGTATGGGGATGAGTGGTCCAGAATGAATCCCCAATTAATTCTTAGACAAATGAATGAAGCAAATGAATGAAATTCCTTTTATTTTTATTATCTGCAACAGTTGGGGTTTTTTGCCATTAAAAAATTTTAATTGGGGGCTAATTACTTTACAATATTGTGGTGGTTTTTGCATACATTCACATGAATCAGCCATGGGTGTACATGTGTTTCCCAGCCTGACCTGCCCCCCCACCTCCCTCACCATCCCATCCCTCAGGGTCATCCTGAGCACCCTGTCTCATGCATTGAACCTGGACTGGCAATCTATTTCACATATGATAATATACATGTTTCAATGCTATTCTCTCAAATCATACCACCCTCGCCTTCCCCCACGGAGTATAAAAGTCTGTTCTTTACCACTGTATCTCTTTTGCTGTCTCACATATAGGGCCATCGTTATCATCTTTATAAATTCCATATATATGAGTTAATATACTGTATTGGTGTTTTTCTTTCTGGCTTACTTCACTCTGTATAATAGGCTCCAGTTTCGTCCACCTTATTAGCACCGATTCAAATGCATTCTTTTTAATAGCTGAGTAATATTCCATTGTGTATATGTATCACAGCTTTCTTATCCATTTGTCTGCTGATGGCCATCAATCTTGTTTCCATGTCCTGGCTATTATAAACAGTGCTGTGATGAACATTGGGGTACACGTGTCTCTTTCAATTCTGGCTTCCTCAGTGTGTATGCCAAGTAGTGGGATTGCTAGGTCATATGGCAGTTCTGTTTCCAGTTTTTAAAGGAATGTCCACACTGTCCTCCATAGTGGCTGTGCTAGCTTGCATTCCCACCAACAGTGTAAGAGGGTTCCCTTCCCTCAACACCCTCTCCAGCATTTATTCTTTGGAGACTTTTTGATAGCAGCCATTCTGACTGGCATGAGATGGTACCTCATTATGGTTTTGATTTGCGTTTTTCTGATAATAAGTGATGTTGAGCATCTTTTCATGTGTTTGTTAGCCATCTGTATGTCTTCTTTGGAGAAATGTCTGTTTAGTTCTTTGGACCACTTTTTGATTGGGTCACTTATTTTTCTGGAACTGAGCTGCAGGAGTTGCTTGTATATTTTTGAGATTAATTCTTTGTCAGTTGCTTCATTTGCTATTATTTTCTCCCATTCTGAAGACTGTCTTTTCGCCTTGCTTATAGTTTTCTTTGTTGTGCAAAAACTTTTAAATTTAATTAGGTCCCATTTGTTTATTTTTGCTTTTATTTCCATTATTCTGGGAGGTGGGTCAAAGAGGATCCTGCTGTGATTTATGTCAAGAGTGTTTTGCTTATGTTTTCCTCTAGGAGTTTTATGGTTTCTGGTCTTACATTTAGATCTTTAATCCATTTTGAGTTTATTTTTGTGTATGGTGTTAGAAAATGTTCTAGTTTCATTCCTTTACAAGTGGTTGACCAGTTTTCCCAGCACCACTTGTTAAAGAGGTTGTCTTTTTTCCATTGTATATTCTTGCCTCCTTTGTCAAAGATAAGGTGTCCATAGGTGCATGGATTTATCTCTGTGCTTTCTATTTTGTTCCATTGATCTATATTTCTGTCTTTGTGCCAGTACCATACTGTCTTGATGACTGTTGCTTTGTAGTAGAGCCTGAAGTCAGGTAGGTTGTTTCCTCCAGTTCCATTCTTCTTTCTCAAAATTGCTTTGGCTATTTGAGGCTTTTTGTATTTCATACAAATTGTGAAATTATTTGTTCTAGTTCTGTGAAAAATACCATTGGTAGCTTGATAGGGGTTGCACTGAATCTATAGATTGCTTTGAGTAGTGTACTCATTTTCACTATATTGATTCTTTTGATCCATGAACATGGTATATTTCTCTATCTATTTGTGTCCTCTTTGATTTCTTTCATCAGTGTTTCATAGTTTTCTGTATATAGGTATTTTGTTTATTTAGGTACATTTATTCCTAAGTATTTTATGCTTTTCAGTGCAATGGTGAATGGGATTGTTTCCTTAATTTCTCTTTCTGTTTTCTCACGGTTAGTGTATAGTTATGTAAGGGATTTCTCTATGCTAATTTTGTATCCTGCAGCTTTACTATATTCATTAACTAGCTCTAGTCATTTTCTGGTGGAGTCTTTAGTGTTTTCAATGTAGAGGATCATGTCATCTGCAAACAGTGAGAGTTTTACTTTTTCTTTTCCAATCTGGATTCCTTTTATTTCTTTTTCTGCTCTGATTGCTGTGGCTAAAATTTCCAAAACTATGTTGAATAGTAGTGGTGAGAGTGGGCACCCTTGCCTTGTTCCTGACTTTAGGGGAAATGCTTTCAATTTTTCACCATTGAGGATAATGTTTGCTGTGGGTTTACCATATATGGCTTTTATTATATTGAGGTATGTTCCTTCTATGCCTACTTTCTGGAGGGCTTTTAACATAAATGGATGTTGAATTTTGTCAAAGCCTTTCTCTGCATCTACTGAGATAATCACATTGTTTTTATCTTTCAATTTGTTATGTGGTGTGTTATGTTGTTTGATTTGTGGATACTGAAGAATCCTTGCATCCCTGGTATAAAGCCCACTTGGTCGTGATGTATGATCTTTTTACTATGTTGTTGGATTCTGTTTGCTAGGATTTTGTTAAGGATTTTTGCATCTATGTTCATCAGTGATATTGGCCTGTAGTTTTCTTTCTTTCTTTTTTTTTTTTGTGACATCTTTGTCACGTTTTGGTATTAGGGTGATGGTGGCCTCATAGAATGAGTTTGGAAGTTTACCTTCCTCTGCAATTTTCTGGAAGAGTTTGAGTAAGCTCTCCTCTAAATTTTTAGTAGAATTCAGCTGTGAAGCCATCTGGTCCTGGGCTTTTGTTTGTTGGAAGATTTCTGATTACAGTTTTGATCTCTGTGCTTGTGATGGGTCTGTTAAGATTTTCTATTTCTTCCTGGTTCAGTTTTAGAAAGTTATACTTTTCTAAGAATTTGTCCATTTCTTCCAAGTTGTCCATTTTATTTGCATATAGTTGCTGATAGTAGTCTCTTATGATCCTTTGTATTTCAGTGTTGTCTGTTGTGATTTCTCCATTTTCATTTCTAATTTTGTTCATTTGATTCTTCTCCCTTTTTTTCTTGATGAATCTGGCTAATTATTTGTCTGTTTTATTTATCTTCTCAAAGAACCAGCTTTTAGCTTTGTTGATTTTGGCTATGGTCTCTTTTGTTTCTTTTGCATTCATTTCTGTCCTAAATTTTATGATTTCTTTCCTTCTACTAACCCTGGGGTGCTTGATTTCTTCCTTTTCTAGTTGCTTTAGGTGTAGAGTTAGGTTATTTAATTTATTTCTCTCCTGTTGATTGAGGTAGGCTTGTATTGCTATGAATCTTCCCCTTAGCACCACTTTTTCTGAATCCCATAGATTTTGGGTTATTGTGCTTTCATTTTCATTCATTTCTATGCATGTCTTGATTTCTTTTTTGATTCCTTCTGTGATTTGTTGGTCATTCAGAAGTGTGTTTTTTAGCCTCCATATGTTTGTATTTTTAATAGTTTTTTCCCTGTAGCGGATATCTGATCTTATTGACTGTGATCAGAAAAGAAGCTTGAGATGGTTTCAATTTTTTTGAATTTACCAAGGCTAGACTTATGGCCCAGGATGTGATCTATCCTGGAAAAGGTTCCATGTGCACTTGAGAAAAAAGATGAAATTCATTGTTTTGCAGTGAAATGTCCTATAGATATCAGTTAGGTCTAACTGGTTTATTGTATCATTTAAAGTTTGAGTTTCCTTGCTAATTTTCTGTTTAGTTGATCTATCCATATATGTCAATGGGGTATTAAAGTCTCCCACTATTATTGTGTTATTGTTAATTTCCCCTTTCATACTTGTTAGCATTTGCCTTCCATATTATGGTTCTCCTATGCTGGGTGCATATATATTTATAATTGTTATATCTTCTTGGATTGATCCTTTGACCATTATGTAATGTCCTTCTTTGTCTCTTTTCATGGCCTTAATTTCAAAATCTATTTTCTCTGATATGAGTATTGCTACTCCTGATTTCTTTTGGTCTCCATTTGCATGCAATATCTTTTTCCAGCCCTTCACTTTCAGTCTATATGTGTCCCTAGGTTTGAGGTGGGTCTCTTTTAGACAGCATATATAGGAGTCTTATTTTTGTATCCACTCAGCCAGTCTTTGTCTTTTGGTTGGGGCATTCAACCCATTTACATTTAAGGTAATTATTGATAAGCATGATCCCATTGCCATTTACTTTGTGTGGTTTTTTTTTTGTTTTTGTTTTTTTGTATTCAAGTTTATAAAACTTTTCTGTTTCCTGTCTAGAGAAGATCCTTTAGCATTTATTGAAGAGCTAGTTTGGTGGTGCTGAATTCTGAGCTTTTGCTTGTCTGTAAAGCTTTTGATTTCTCCTTCATATTTGAATGAGATCCTTGCTGGGTACAGTAATCTGGGTTGTAGGTTTTTCTCTTTCATCACTTCAAGTATGTCCTGCCATTCCCTTCTGGCTTGAAGAGTTTCTATTGAAAGATCAGCTGTTATCCTTATGAGGATCCCCTTGTGTGTTATTTGTTGTTTTTCCCTTGCTGCTTTTAATATTTGTTCTTTGTGTTTGATCTTCAATAGTTTGATTAATATGTGTCTTGGGGTGTTAAACAGCTGTTTTTAACCGAGAAAAGATTGCAGGACAGCAGGATTCAGGGAAGGAAATTAGGAATTTTCCTTGGCACATGTCAAGTTAAGCATCCATATCAGGAGGCAAACGCATTGCTTGAGAGCTTCCGTTCCTTTTCAGTTACCTAAGCTTTTGCTGCAGTTATGCTGTTTGCTTCTTCCTTGCCCTTCCTGATGGACAGCCTTCTCTTTCAGCTCTTCTATTTCCTCTGTTTTTGTTCTGTTTGGTGAGTTGAGGGCTGATATTTTTCCTGTCACAGCACACTAATCTCTTTCCTGCATGGCTGACACTGGAGAAGGTTATTGAAATGTTCTGAACTGAGTGACATTTTGAAAGTCACCTGTTCTTTTCCAGTTCTCACCAAGCTGAAGGGAAGCCTGCCTTCCAGCAGGACTGCCCCTTCCCGGCCCCCACTCAAGGTGGCTGCCACTTCCCTCTCCTCCTTATCTCTGACCCTTCTCCTCTTCACTGGAAGGTCTACCAAAAGCCACCTGGTGAGTACTAGTTTGTCTCCACTTTCCTTTTCAAATTATTGTCTGAGGAAACCAGAGACAGTCACCCCAATACAGTAAGGGGTTCTCTGCTTATCCCTAAAACTACTCCCTTTCTTCCACCAAGCCCAGCTGGAAGCATTTGCCTCACCACATAGCCACATAGCTTTCTTACATTGCCAACTGCAGATACTATCCCTTTTCTTGAATACATCCATTATTATGCCAGGGAAGGAAAACAATCTGCACAATCACCCTGAATGGGCACAAGGGTTTTTTATCTGTATAAAAACCCGTTGTATCAGGAAACCTTCCAGTAATATTATCTGCAACCTTTCAGAAAGACCAGGACCCTTATATGCAGGGAAAGGAACCTACTGGATTATCCACACTGGTCAAGGGCACTGTTCTTAGGATTTCCAGCCATGCAACACTCCTTCTGATGCTCCAAGTACACCATTCTAAAATTACCACTAGCCCCACTCAAAATCTGAATAAGAACATTAACCATATAGTATTAATAGTTCTGAAATAAGTTACAACTGATAATATTAAGAGTTTCAGTCACCAAATAAAAGGAGGGAGAGGCAACTGCTAAATATAACAGATTAGCAAGCAACTGAAAAGCAGAATGCAGATAATAAAAAAAAATTTTGGAAATAAATTTTTGTCACCAAATTTTTAAAATTAAAATGAACCAAACCAGAGAAACAAGGATAGGTCCTAAATTTAGTGGTCTAATAAATATTCCCCTCAAATGCACAGCTAAACCACCACATATAAAAGCTAAAAGAAACACAAGGAGCATTGATTAAGCCGAGAAAATATCACCGAGTAATTTCAGATAGAAAATGGGGACAAATGAGTGTCAAAATATTCTACAGAAAATTCCCTGTATTATAGAACAATCTGAAAAAACATTTTTTAACATGCACACTGACGGGAAAATAGAGGATCAAGGCAATGCAATTGAGGATTTGAAGGGAGTAGAAGACTGTTGTGTTAGAGAGCATAATTGTTGCCACTACTGTCAGTGGTGGCCAGAGTCAAAGCGTGGTTAAAAATATTTTGCAGCAGAAATAAAGCCAAACAAACTCTTATAGAAGATTTCAGAAAAGGGAAGGAGCATGGAAGAAGTCTTAAAAAACATAAAATAACATGAATTATATAAGTGACTAGATATTCACCTTGTTCTATCCTAGATAGCCTATGGTGGATTCTGTTTCTACCTTTGGTTCCCTAAATAGTATAAATCCCAAGAATACTGGTAAGAATAGAAAGTCTTGGGTCATATTTGTTCAACAACACCAAGCTTCCCTATTAGAACCAAAAAATCTTAGACAACCTGTCTGAGCAGACACAGGGTCAACCTTCTACTTTTCCTGTGTACATTTCAAAGGTAAACAGAGAAGATTCTATATCATCAAACTATTTTGCTATATATCTTCTGCACCATATGATATATCAGCTTCCCAAAATACAAGAATGATGGACTTTAGTCATAATAATGGCCAGAGACATTGACCAACTTCATTTTGGGCTATAGGATCACTGTCAACCCCAAAAGAGACACATAAACACATGAATAACACATGGTAAGACAAAGTCCCAGGGACCCCAGTGAAAATCAAATATGACATAACAATCCTAGTATCAGTGCTGACTGCTTAGGTATAGTTCTCTCAAAGTTGCACGCTGCACCTTTTGGAAATGAGACAGCAGGCACAGCCTACCCGCTCCATCCTGCTGGGATAAGTCCCGACTATAACTGTGTCTACCTGGTGACTTTGGCCACCTGATGCGAAGAGTTGATTCATTAGAAAAGACCCTGATGCTGGGAAAGATTGAAGGCAGGAGGAGAAGGTAATGACAGAGGACAAGTAGGTTGGATGGCATCACTGATTCAACGCACATGAATTTGAGGAAGCTCCAGGAAATGGTGAAGGACAGGGAAGCCTGGCATATTGCAGTCCATGGGGTGGGCAAAGAGTCGGACACAACTGAGCAACTGAACAACAACAAAACCTGGTGACTAGGACTGTTCAGTATAGAACTCAGAGTTAACATTGTTCTGCTCCCCTTTATGAAGGAAGTTGCTTGGTTTCTCCCAGCACAGGGCTGATAATATTCCAGAGCTTCCTGCAAGATGCTGCTGGTCCTGCTCTCAGTGGCCTTGCTAGCCCTGAGCTCACCTCAAGGCCACATTTCTGGTAAGAATAAAGGGCAAAGTTGCTGAGATTTTGCTTGGAATTGGGAGATGACACTGCAATGAGGAAGCCTGGTAAGGAGGGGACATGAATGAAAAGAAAGGTGAGCCTTCAAAGTTCTTAAGACAAGGATAAGACCCTTAACATCCTTACTGATGCCAAGTCCTCACATTTTATTTAAAGTGCAATTTGAGCCCAATACACAACTTAAACCAGAGTAAAGACAAAGCAAAATTTACATTTTAACCAAAGTCTTTCCGATTGTGCTACAAAGGATGCTTTGCAAAAAGGCAATACTGGAACAGAGAAGTTCTCTAAGGAAGATGTTATGGTAACTGAAGTAGGCAGAGGATGAAGGTGGCCTTGCTAGGGGATACCAGATGGATGGAGGAGGTGAAGCCCTTTCAGGGCTATTTCAGAAACAGAGTCTATCATAATAAATCCCTCTCTCTCCACATGGAGATATAGAGATTCCAGTGCCCAGTGCTCTGATTTTACTCCCACCCACATCCATTGTTTCAATGTACTGTGCCCACTACAGGCAAGATTGTATCCACAAGTTTACTACCTGTTGCCCACCCTGAGAAAGCATGTTAATGGGTGTAAAGTATTTCATGATTTAAGAGGCAGAGATGCATGAAAACATGACACTGAATTGCCTCAGCACTTGACCTAAATTAGCATTAGGGTTTGAGGGATACTAGGGAGGATAAAAGTGTCTCTCCTCTTTTGAGTTTGTGGTTGATCCTCAGCACAGGAGCAACCCTTCACGTCTGCCATCGCTTCACATCTTCCTCCCTTTGCAAAAGCATCACAGATAGTGATTGACAAGTTAACTTAGGGAATATAAGAGTGTTTGAAGCATCCCATTCCCTGGGGAATAGTTGTTGGCCCTGAAGGATTTAGTACTTACTCTGTCTTTCATCTTCTGCTTCTTTTCCTAGAAGACAACAGTGACGGTTTCTCAGCTGCATATATTGTAAAATTCAATTAATCCTCGATCAATTCCTGTTTTTTTAACCTTAAAAACTTTCTATTTCTCTGGCATCTTACTAGCATCAGTCTTTGATCAAAAACTGATTAATGTTTGAGCTCCTAAAGACATAAGCAACCCTTTACCCAATCTTGATCTCAGGACAATGAGCAGGGCTCTAACTTGAATAGCCCATATGTCTCTCTTGGATGACACAGGAGTATGCTGCCATTTCCCTTTGTGCAGAAATGACTCCTGAGAACCAACCCTTCAACTATTTTCTTCTTTCCCAATATTTCTGTCTTTGCTGTGCTATTTTGCTTCAGGCATGTCAGAATCTTTGTGATCCCATGGACTGCAGCCCACCAGGCTCCTCTGTCCATGGGAATTCTTCAGGCAAGAATACTGGAGTGGATTGCTATTCCCTTCTCCAGGGAATCTTCCCAACCCAGGGGTTGAACCCACATCTCTTATGTCTTTTTGTATATACGGTTTAAGGAAAAATGCAAAGAAATGAACTTCAGATACCTTTCCTTTATGTTTCTCCACTCAATTGTGTCCCTGTAGTTATATAAATATGCCTATGGTTATTCAGTGATTCTTGTGTGGACCATCATGTTGTCTTTCTTTCACTCTTATTATTGCTCCACCTGGTCTCAGAGCAGATGGTTCTACATATGCACTCAACTGGCTAGACTTGAAATTATAGTTGTTAGGTTATGTCAGTGACCCAAAATTTGACTGACATGACAACATAATCACATGGATAATCCCTTTTCTCTTTTTCTGTATTTGGAGGCATCCTCTGAGAATTCTAAGATATCTAACGCCTTCTTTTTTTGTGTGTGTGAAATTGAAGACACATGTTTGTCTCAAGAATACAAAATTACAATTCAATATCATTAGTATATGGATGAACAGGAGTAATGCAAAATGAAGCTGAGGTTAGGAGGGAAGTTGGTAGTTCAGAAGCAGGTCCTGGGAGAAAGAGACTATATAAGATGACCAGAGATCAAAATGAGAGGGGAGCCTTCCAACACCAAGTTCCTCTATTCCTGTGCTGTAGTCTACAGATGTAGAGAACCCAGACTAGGGCTCTTTTGAACTGCTTCAGAGACCACCACCTGGGGGACCTGCTGCACTACCATCTAGACCCCATCCTAATGGTGAACCTCAGCAGAGAACCCCCCAACCACAAGGTCAACTTCAGCAGCAACTACCCCCATAAGATGCTGAACCTCAACAGAGACCACTTCCACCAGATGGTGATTTTCAGCAGAGATCATGCCCACAAAATGGTCACCCTCAACAGAGACCACTACCGCAAAGAGGTCTTGGTCACTGTTCTTCACCCACACTTGTCCTAGGAAGAATCAGGGACCACCACCACTCCCAGGGCATGAATCACAATGACCTCCCCAGTAATCTGGAATTCAATGACAGGTATGATTCAGGCTTACTCTCCATCAAGGGCCCTAACCCTTACAGGTCTCAAATTTTAGTGAGTCACTGAATCAACTGGAACCACATAGAAACTGCATAGTCCCGGATCCCAGTTCTAGAGATTTCTATTCAGATATCTGGAATAGGGTAGTAGGACTTTGTGTTTTTAACAAGATATCCATGGTGCATCCGATTTTGAAAAACACGTACCCCAAGTTGCTTTTTCCATAATGATTACTTGTCCTAAAGTTGCTCGACAATGAGGAAGCAGATCTTGATTCTCTCTTGATCTTCTTCCGTCTTCCTTCTCAAGTTCAAATATTTCCCATCTCAAGTTTCCACCAGAACAGACCTGTTAGATCCAGTGTACCTGCTAAATGATACTATAAATTTTTATTGCCAAATGTTACATAGTTTAAAAATATTGCTTACATATGCTTAATTTAGAAAAAAACTAAACATAAAGTATGAGGCTATCTTTTAAAGGCATAGATACCCTACTTCCCCAGTTCCTTTCCCAAAAGCCACCACAATTAACTCTCTTGAACATCCTCTTGAAAACATTTGTGTCTATTTAAATATATGTGATCTTTTTTATCCACAAGTGATATCATATTTTTATATACAGATTTATATGCTGCTCATTTCACATAACATACTTTTGGAAAAACTTCCATATTAGTTCATAGAACTATGTGGATTTATTTGATTCTGGTTTTTTCATTGAGTTCTGTTTTACCAATATATACTAGCCTTTGTCTGGCTATGCCATGATTACTTTAAAGAAACTCCATCAATGGACACGTAGGCTGGTTTCATTCTTCTGTTATTATAGGATATATTGCAGTAAGTGTCTTAGTAAATACATATTTGAACATTATCAACAGTCATCAAAAGATAACCTTAGAAGAATCTTTTTTTATTTATTTTGCAAGCAATCTTTTTAAATTCATTTTACTTAGATCTCATTGTCTGTTAGGTACATATAAATCATAAACAAAAAGAAATTAGGAAAGAAAGAGAAAATGAGGAAAACAAGAGGGAGATATTGTGAGCTTTCACTCACTTCCCTTCAATTAATAGCAAGCATAGAAATCATCTGCCAACCTTGTCTGAACTTCCTTTTTTTTTCCCCCAGAAAATGAATAAGAGGATAGTAGTCCTTCAGAAAGCCATGACATTGGAATAAGTCAGTTTATCTTCAATTTACCAATAAAATAACTAGCATCCATTTTTAAGTGTCATGTCTCATCATGGGTGAAATTTGAGGGCCAGGAACCCAACATGGGAGCATCCGAGACCCCTTCTCATTGATGGTTCCAACAGGCTTCCTCAGGGCCACCTTCCTAGAAGACATTTTCCCTTTGTTCTGTGCTTAGGGTCAGACCAGATTTCTTTAATTCCTTCTCTTGCCTCCTTCCTCCTCCTGACACATTATTCACAAATCAGCTGCCAGGTGATGGAAAACCACTCTTTATCTCCTTCCCTGAATTCTATAGCACTAATGAAATTTTTAAAATTATTTTCACACCTTTCCTGAGATTCTAGAAATTTTAGCAAACATGGAAAATACTGCAAGTGTGGAGAACTTGCACAAGGTGAGGAAGTCCCTACAATACCAAAGGCTAGCAAGAGTCTCCCTCACTCAGGGGAGGTCCAGATACTCTCTGAAAAACTTGATCTCAACATGACTAATTAGTAAAGAAATGAAAGTCAAAACTGCAGTGAAGAATCACCTCACACTATTCAGAATGGCCATCATCAAAAAGTCTACAAATAATAAATGCTCGAGAGGGCCTGAAAAGAAGGAAGCCCTCCTACAGTACCAGTGGGAATGAAAACTGGTAAGGTCACTGTGGAGAAGAGTATGGAGGTTCCTTAAAAAATCTAAAAATCTTAAAAACCTACAATATGATCCAGCCATCCCACTCTAGGTATATATCTAGAGAAAAATCATAATTTGAAAATATACATGTACTCCAATGTTCACTGCAGCTCTGTCTACAATAGCCGAGACATGGAAGCAACCTAAATGTCCATCAATAGGTGAATGGATAAAGAAGATGTGGTACCTATAAACAATGGAATATCACTCATCCATAAAGAAGAATGAAAGCCATTTGCAGCAACAGGGATAAGCACAGCAATTATCATACTGCATGGAGTAAGTCGGACAAAGACAAGTATGGTATCATTTATATGTGGAATCTGAAAAAATGATACAAATGAACTTATTTACAGAACAGAAATAAGTTTAGACTTAGAAAACAAACCTATGGTTACTGAAAGGGAAAGCTGGGGGTGGAGGGATAAATTAGGAGGTTGGAATTAACATACACACACTACTATATATATAAAATAAATAATAAACAAGGATCTACTGTATCATATTATTGCTCAATTTTCTCCCTCCCTAGATCACTCACGATTCTTTAACAAACCTGAGTGTATTTCATAAAGGAAGTAGCATGGTATATTCTATAAACCAAAGAATGGGGATGAATCATATCAGATGAACATTTTCTAAGAATAGAGAGGGATGACCATCAGAATACCACAAGAAGGGATCAGCACCATTATGCAGGAAAGTGGAGGTCCAGTGTTCAGAGTCCTCCAAAACCTCTCCTCTGTGTTCATGGTTATGGATAAAAAGCCTGAACTGTGAGGGTCAGACTCTCTGGAAAATGAACTGCTCCCTCCAGATTCACCAATTCACAAGTCAGGCTGAGATGGCTGTATGAATGTAGAGGCCAATGTTGATTAAAGCCATCCACACCTCTTACGAGCATGGCCACCATCCATCTCATATAGTTCTCAGAATGACTAAGAATGAAGCAGCATATACACAAACACCAACATAATTATTATCCTTAGCCTTTTATCCTAGTCTAGCCTGATCCAGTATATTTCCAGAAAAGAGCTGTAGACTTGATACAATGACCATGAACCCAGATACCTTTGGGAATCTTGCTGATAGCCTGATATAGCAGCCGGGGTGTCTGGTCTGATTTCATACTTATCCATATTCATGTTGGTTATTTTGTAGGTTTATTATTGCTTTTTAAAAATATATTGTGGGTATAAATCCTGTATAATATATATTTTATAAATATTTTTCTTCTAAATTTTGAATATCTTTTAACTTTGTTCATGGTGTTTTTGTATTGCAAATCTTAAGTACTGAAGTAATCCAATCATTCAATCTTTTCTGTGTGTTATGTGTCCTGTTTCAGACTGGTTTTCCTATCTTACTAACATAAATGCCTCTATTTCACTGCCCCACCTCACCTTTATAGTTATTTTCTCTTAACTTTCCCATCTGAACCTCATTTTTTCCACGCCAAAAATCCCCCAAGAGCAAAAAACCACATTTAATTCTGTGAAAAGTCAAAGTGAAAGTCACTCAGTCATGTCTGATTCTTTGCAACCCCACAGACTGTAGCCTGTCAGTCTCCTCTGTCCATGGAATTCTCCAGGTAAGAATACTGGAATGTTAAATTAATTCTTGTGATTACTATGTGATAGAACACTAAAATTAGTATTTAAAAAATAATTGGATAGCTAATTAAGCCAAAATTCAATTTCCTTCCCCGATTTGACTTGCCATCTTTATCACATATTAAATTTCTTTACATGGACAACAATAGAACTACATGTCTATTGGTCATTCCTTTGTCCAGCACAGCCATAAATGCTTTGTATGTACTAGATGAAAATTTTCACAACAGCCCTTTGATTTTCTGCATCGTGTTCATGTTTCAGATGAGAGAATAAAAGTATAATGTTATTCGAGATTTTCCTACATCCATATACTTTATAAGTAAGTTAGTTGCTCAATCATGTCTGACTCTTTGTGACAGCTTGGACTGTAGCCTGCCAGGCTCCTCTGTCCATGAAATTCTCCAGGCAAGAATACTGGAGTGGGTTGCCATTCCCTTCTCTGAGGGATCTTCCCTACCCAAGGATCAAACCCTGGTCTCCTGCACTGCAGGCAGATTCTTTACCATCTGAGCCACCAGGGAAGCCCATATACTTTATAAATATCAGCATAATTAGGAAATTCAGTGGAAATAGAGAATGAGAGAAAGAACAAACTTATTCATAAGAACAATTTAAAATTCCTAGAATCAAAGAAAAGATAATAAGATTTGGGATTCCCGGGTGGCACAGTGGTAAAGAATATGCCTGCAAGCAGGAGACACAGGTTCAATCCCTGGGTCTGGAAGATTCCCTGGAGGAGGAAATGGCTACCCATTCCAGTATTCTTGTCAGGAAAAACCCATGAACAGAGAAGCCTGGCAGGCTACGATTATAGGGTCACAAAAAGCATGCATAAGATTAAATAACTAGAAATGCAAGTTCTACACTAAATGTGGATGAATATGAATTTCTGGAGAAGGAAACAATATTCTAAAACAGCCAAAATTTCAGGGATTCTGGAGTAAGTTGATTTGCACTGCTATTCTCACGTCCATGTCTGATTTCAGCCACTACAAATTCATTAACTCTGTTAATTTTCTTCTACTCATTCTAATTCCACAATTATGTCCACTCTTATTTTTTGCTGTCATCTCTTCTCCTGTTCTTCTTATCCTTGGGGATGAATTATTTTAAAATTTCATTATTAGAGTTTTATTTATTTTTTAATTTTTAATATAAATTTATTTATGTTAATTGGAGGCTAATTACATTACAATATTGTATTGGTTTTGCCATACATTGACATGAATCCGCCAGGGGTGTACATGTGTTCCCCATGCTGAACCCCCCTCCCACCTCCCTCTCCATCCCATCCCTCTGGGTTATCCCAGTGCACCAGGGCCGAGCACCCTGCATCATGCATCAAACTTGGACTGGTGTTTCGTTTCACATATGATAATATACATGTTTCAATGTCATTCTCCCAAATCATCTCACCCTCACCACCTCCCACAGAGTCCAAAAGACTGTTCTATACATCTGTGTCTCTTTTGCTGTCTCGCATACAAGGTTATCATTACCATCTTTCTAAATTCCATATATATGTGTTAGTATACTGTATTAGTGTTTTTCTTTCTGGCTTACTTCACTCTGTATAATACGCTCCAGTTTCATCCACCTCATTAGAACTGATTTAACTGTATTCTTTTTAATGGCTGAGTAACTGTAAAAAAAGATCTTCATGACCTAGATAATCACAATGGTGTGATCACTCACCTAGAGCCAGACATCCTGGAATGTGAAGACAAGTGGGCCTTAGAAAGCATCACTACGAACAAAGCTAGTGGATGTGATGGAATTCCAGTTGAGCTATTTCAAATCCTGAAAGATGATGCTGTGAAAGTGCTGCACTCAGTATGCCAGCAAATTTGGAAAACTCAACAGTGGCCACAGGACTGGAAAAGGTCCATTTTCATTCCAACCCCTAAGAAAGGCAATCCCAAAGAATTCTCAAACTACCACACAATTGCACTCATCTCACACGCTAGTAAAGTAATGCTCAAAATTCTCCAAGACAGGCTTCAGCAATACGTGAACTGAGAACTTCCAGATGTTCAAGCTGGATTTAGAAAAGACAGAGGAACCAGAGATCAAATTGCCAATATCTGCTGGATCATTGAAAAAGCAAGAGAGTTCCAGAAAAACATCTATTTCTGCTTTATTGACTACGCCAAAGCCTTTGACTGTGTGGATCACAATAAACTGTGGAAAATTCTGAAAGAGATGGGAATACCAGACCACCTGACCTGACTCTTGAGAAATCTGTATGCAGGTTAGGAAGCAACAGTTAGAAATGGACATGGAACAACAAACTGGTTCCAAATAGGAAAAGGAGTACATCAGGGCTGTATATTGTCACCCTGCTTATTTAATTTATATGCAGAGTACATCATGAGAAACGCTGGGCTGGAGGAAGCACAAGCTGGAGTCAAGATTGCCGGGAGAAATATAAATAACCTGAGATATGCAGACGACACCACCTTTATGGCAGAAAGTGAAGATGAACTAAAAAGCCTCTTAATGAAAGTGAAAGAGGAGGGTGAAAAAGTTGGCTTAAAGCTCAACATTCAGAAAACTAAGATCATGGCATCTGGCCCCAGCACCTCATGGGAAATAGATAGGGAGACAGTGGAAACAGTGTCAGACTTTATTTTTTTGGGCTCCAAAATCACTGCGGATGGTGACTGCAGCCATGAAATTAAAAAATGCTTACTACTTGGAAGGAAAGTTATGACCAACCTAGATAGCATATTAAAAAGCAGAGACATTACTTTGCCAACAAAGGTCCGTCTAGTCAAGACTATGGTTTTTCCAGTGGTCATGTATGGATGTGAGAGTTGGACTGTGAAGAAAGCTGAGTGCCGAAAAATTGATACTTTTGAACAATGGTGTTGGAGAAGACTCTTGAGAGTCCCTTGGACTGCAAGGAGATCCAACCAGTCCATCCTGAATGAGATAAGTCCTGGGTGTTCATTGGAAGGACTGATGCTGAAGCTGAAACTCCAATATTTTGGCCACCTCATGCGAAGAGTTGATTCATTGGAAAAGACCCTGATGCTTGGAGGGATTGGGGGCAGGAGGAGAAGGGGATGACAGAGAATGAGATGGCTGGATGGCATCACCGACTCGATGGGCATGAGTTTGAGTAAACTCCAGGAGTTTGTGACGGACAGGGAGACGTGGCGTGCTGCGATTCATGGGGTCTCAAAGAGTTGGATACGACTGAGCGACTGAACTGAACTGAATATTCCATTGTGTATATGTATATTCTTATCTTATCCATCCATCTTATCTTATCCATTCGTCTGCTGATGGACATCTAGGTTGTTTCCATGTCAGGGCTATTATAAACAGTTCTGTGATGAACATTAAGGTACATGTGTCTCTTTCAGTTCTGGTTTCCTCGGTGTGTATGTCCAGCAGTGGGATTGCTGGGTCATATGGCAGTTCTGTTTCCAGTTTTTTTTTTTAAGGAATCTCCACACTGTTCTCCATAGTAGCTGTGCTAGTTTGCATTCCCACCAACAGTCTTAGAGGGTTCCCTTTCCTCCACACCCTCTCCAGCATTTATTGCTTGTAGACTTTTGGATAGCAGCCATTCTGACTGGCATGAAATGGTACCTCATTGTGGCTTTTATTTGCATTTCTCTGATAATGAGTGGTGTTGAGCATCTTTTCATGTGTTTGTTAGCCATCTGTATGTCAAAGAGGTTGACCAGTTTTCCCAGCTCCACTTATTAAAGAGATTGCCTTTTCTCCATTGTATATTCTTGCCTCCTTTGTCAAAGATAAGATGTCCATAGGTGCATGGATTTATCTCTGGGCTTTCTATTTTGTTTCATTGATCTATATTTCTGTCTTTGTGCCAGTACTATACTGTCTTGATGACTGTGGCTTTGTAGTAGAGCCTGAAGTCGGGCAGGTTGATTTCTCCAGTTTCATTCTTCTTTCTCAAGATTGCTTTGTCTATTAGAGGTTTTTTGTATTTCCGTACAAATTGTGAAATTATTTGATCTAGTTCTGTGAAAAATACCGTTGGTAGCTTGATAGGGATTGCATTGAATCTATAGATTGCTTTGGGGGTAATACATATATTTTCACTATATTGATTCTTCTGATCCATGAACATGGTTTATTTCTCCATCTATTTGTGTCCTCTTTGATTTCTTTCACCAGTGTTTTATAGTTTTCTGTATATAGGTCGTTTGTTTATTTAGATACATTTATTCCTAAGTATTTTATTCTTTTCGTTGCAATGGTGAATGATATTGTTTCCTTAATTTCTCTTTCTGCTTTCTCATTGTTAGTGTATAGGAATGCAAGGGATTTCTGTGTGTTCATTTTACATCCTGCAACTTTACTACATCCATTGATTAACTCTAGTACTTTTCTAGTAGAGTCTTTAGGGTTTTCTATGTAGAGGATCATGCCATCTGCAAACAATGATAGTTTTACTTCTTCTTTTCCAATTTGGATTCCTTGTATTTCTTTTTCTGCTCTGATTGCTGTGGCTAAAATTTCCAAAACTATGTTGAATAGTAGTGGTGAGAGTGGGCACCCTTGTCTTGTTCCTGATTTCAGGGGAAATGCTTTCAATTTTTCACCATTGAGGGTGTTTGCTGTGGGTTTGTCATATATAGCTTTTATTATGTTGAGGTATGGTCCTTCTATTCCTGCTTTCTGGAGAGTTTTATCATAAAAGGATGTTGAATTTTGTCAAAGGCTTTTTCTGCATCTACTGAGATAATCATACGGTTTTTATCTTTCAGTTTGTTATTGTGGTGTATTACATTGATTGATTTGTAGATATTAAAGAATCCTTGCATTCCTGGGATAAAGCCCACTTGGTCATGGTGTATGATCTTTTTAATATGTTGTTGGATTCTGTTTGCTAGAATTTTGTTAAGGATTTTTGCATCTATGTTCATCAGTGATATTGACCTGTAGTTTTCTTTCTTTTTTTTTTTTTGTGGCATCTTTGTCTGGTTTTGGAATTAGGGTGATGGTGGCCTCATAGAATGAGTTTGGAAGTTTACCTTTTTCTGAAATTTTCTGGAAGAGTTTGAGTAAGATAGGTGTTAGCTCTTCTCTAAATTTTTGGTAGAATTCAGCTGTGAAGCCATCTGATCTTGGGCTTTTGTTTGCTGGAGGATTTCTGATTACAGTTTCGATTTCTGTGCTTGTGATGGGTCTGTTAAGATCTTCTATGTCTTCCTGGCTCAGTTTTGGAAAGTTATACTTTTCTAAGAATTTGTCCATTTCTTCCAAGTTGTCCATTTTATTTGCATATAGTTGCTGATAGTAGTCTCTTATGATCCTTTGTATTTCAGTGTTGTCTGTTGTGATTTCTCCATTTTCATTTCTAATTTTGTTGATTTGGTTTTTCTCCCTTTGTTTCTTGATGAGTCTAGCTAATGGTTTGTCAAATTTATTTATCTTTTCAAAAAACCAGCTTTTAGCTTTGTTGATTTTTGCTATGGTCTCTTTTGTTTCTTTTGCATTTGTTTCTGTCCTAATTTTTAGGATTTCTTTCCTTCTACTAACCCTGGGGTTCATAATTTCTTCCTTGTCTAGTTGCTTTAGGTGTAGAGTTAGGTTCTTTGTTTGACTTTTTTCTTGTTTCTTGAGGTAAGCCTGTATTGCTATGAACCTTCCCCTTAGCACTGCTTTTACAGTGTCCCATAGGTTTTGGGTTGTTGTGTTTTCATTTTCATTTGTTTTTATGCATATTTTGATTTCTTTTTTGATTTCTTCTATGATTTGTTGGTTATTCAGCAGCATGTTGTTCAGCCTCCATATGTTTGAATTTTTAATAGTTTTTTTCTTTTCCTGTAATTGAGATCTAATCTTACTGCATTGTGGTCAGAAAAGATGCTTGGAATGATTTCCATTTTTTTGAATTTACCAAGGCTAGATTTATGGTCCAGGATGTGATCTATCCTGGAGAGGTTCCATGTGCACTTGAGAAAAAGGTGAAATTCATTGTTATGGGTTGAAATGTCCTACAGATAACAACTAGGTCTAACTGGTCCATTCTATCATTTAAAATTTGTGTTTCCTTTTAATTTTCTGTTTAGTTGATCTATCCATAGGTGTTAGTGGGATATTAAAGTCTCCCACTATTATTGTGTTATTGCTAATTTCCCCTTTCATACTTGTTAGCATTTGTCTTACATATTGCTGTGCTCCTATGTTGGGTGCATATATATATATTTATAATTGTTATATCTTCTTCTTGGATTGATCCTTTGATCATTATGTAGTGTCCTTCTTTGTCTCTTTTCACAGCCTTTGTTTTATTTATTTATTTTTTTTTTGAGTTACAGCCTTTGTTTTAAAGTCTATCTTATCTGATATGATTATTGCTACTCCTGCTTTCTTTTGGTATCTATTTGGAATATCTTTTTCCAGCCCTTCACTTTCAATCTGTATGTGTCCCTTGTTTGAGGTGGGTCTCTTGTAGACAATGTATACAGGGGTCTTGTTTTTGTATCCATTCAGCCAGTCTTTGTCTTTTGGTTGGGGTATTCAACTCATTTACACTTAAGGTAATTATTGATAAGTATGATCCCGTTGCCATTTACTTTGTTGTTTGGGGTTCGAGTTTATACACCCTTCCTGTGTTTCCTGTCTAGAGAAGATCCTTTAGAAATTGTTGGAGAGCTAGTTTGGTGGTGCTGAATTCTCTCGGCTTTTGCTTGTTTGTAAAGCTTTTGATTTCTCCTTCATATTTGAAGGAGATCCTTGCTTAGTATGGTAATCTGGGCTGTAGATTTTTTTTCTTTCATCACTTTAAGTATGTCCTGCCATTCCCTTCTGGCTTGAAGAGTTTCTATTGAAAGATCAGCTGTTATCCTCATGGGAATCCCCTTGTGTGTTATTTGTTGTTTTTCCCTTGCTCCTTTTGATATCTGTTCTTTGTGTTTGATTTTTGCTAATTTGATTAATATGTGTCTTGGTGTGTTTCATCTTGGGTTTATCCTGTTTGGGACTCTCAGGGTTTCTTGGACTTGGGTGATTATTTCCTTCCCCATTTTAGGGAAGTTTTCCACTATTATCTCCTCAAGTATTTTCTCATGGTCTTTCTTTCTTTCTTTTTTAATTGTCATTTTGTTTTATTTTTTCATTTATTTTTATTATTTGTCTTGTTCTTCTGGGACTCCTATGATTCAAATGTAGGGGCGTTTAGCATTGTCCCAGAGGTCTCTGTGGTTGTCCTCATTTATTTTAATTTTTTTTTCTTTTTTCCTCTCTGTTTCATTTATTTCTACCATTCTGTCTTCTACCTCACTTATCCTATCTTCTGCCTCCGTTATTCCACTCTTGGTTCCCTCCAGAGTGTTTTTGATCTCATTTATTGCATTATTCATTGTATATTGACTCTTTTTTATTTCTTCCATGTCCTTGTTAAACATTTCTTGCATTTTCTTGATCCTTGTCTCTAGGCTATTTATCTGTAAGTCCATTTTGTTTTCAAGATTTTGGGTCATTTTCACTATTATTATTCAGAATTGTTTATCAGGTAGATTCCCTATTTGTTTCTCTTTTGTTTGGTTTGGTGGGCATTTATCCTGTTCCTTTACCTGCTGGGTATTTCTCTGCCTTTTTCATCTTGTTTATATTGCTGTGTTTGGGGTAGCCTTTCCGTATTCTGACAGTTTGTGGTTCCTCTTTATTGTGAAGGTTCCTCACTGTGGGTGGGGTTGGCCACGTGGCTTGTCAAGGTTTCCTGGTTAGGGAAGCTTGTGTTGGTGTTCTGGTGGGTGGAGCTGGGTTTCTTCTCTCTGGAGTGCAATGAAGTGTTTAGTAATGAGTTTTGAGATGTCAGTGGGTATGTTGTGACTTTGGTAGCCTGTATATTGAAGCTCAGGGATATGTTCCTGTGTTGCTGGAGAATTTGTGTGGTATGTCTTGCTCTGGAACTTGTTGGCCCTTGGGTGGTGTTTGGTTTTAGTGTAGGTATGGAGGCATTTGATGAGCTCTTATCAATTATTGTTCCCTGGAGTCAGGAGTTCTCTGGTGTTCTCAGAATTTGGACGTAAGGCTCCTGCCTCTGGTTTTCAGTCTTATTCTTACAGTAGCCTCAAGATTTATCCATCTATACAGCACTGATGATAAAACATCTAGGTTACTGGTGAAAAGTTTCTCCACAGTGAGGGACACCTGGAGTGGTGCACAGAGTTACATGGAGAAGAGAAGAGGGAGGAGGGAGATAGAGGTGACCAGGAGGAGAAGAGGGGGAATCAAAAGGGGAGAGAGCAAGCTAGCCAGTAATCACGTCCCTATGTGCTCTCCACAGTCTGGAGTCCTCAGAGATGTTCACGGAGTTACACAGAAAAAAGAAGAGGGAGGAAAGAGACAGAGGTGGCCAGGATGATTAAAGGGGGAATCAAAAGGAAAGAGACAGATCTAGCCAGTAATCAGTTCCCTAAGTGTTCTCCACAGCCTGGAACACACAAAGGGATTCAGAGTTGGGTAGAGAAGAGAAGGGGGAGGGAGGAGATAGAGGCGATCTGGTGGAGAAAAAGGAAAGTCAAAAGTGGGAGAGAGCAATCAAGCCAGTAATCTCGCTCCCAAGGAAAAATGGGTACTGAAGATTGGGTTCTTAAATGTTCAAAATTGATAACAAATACCAAAAAGCAAAGATTAAAAATCTAGAGTCGAGCTTAGATTCTCAAAAATACAGTATTAAAGACAAAAAGTCACAAAATTATAAAATATATATATATATATATAAAACTTCATATATATATGAAGTTTGCTTTAAATATAGGGTCTTTTTTTTTTTTTTTGCAAAGTAATCAGTTCAGTTTAGTTCAGTCTCTCAGTCATGTCCTACTCTGCGACACCATGAATTGCAGCACACCAGGCCTCCCTGTCCATCACCAACTCCCGGAGTTTACTCAAACTCATGCCCATCGAGTCAGTGATGCCATCCAGCCATCTCATCCTCTGTCATCCCCTTCTCCTCCTGTCCCCAGTCCCTCCCACCATCAGGGTCTTTTCCAATGAGTCAACTCTTCACATGAGGTGGTTAAAGTAATAGTAGGTTACAAAAATAAAAATAAAGTAGTAATAGAGGACTTAAAAATTAAAAAAAATTTAAAATGATAATAGTAAAAATATATCTAAGAATTTTTCTGGAGCTGTTGTGGACAGTGTGGGGTCAGTTCAGTTTCAGATAGTTCCTTGATCCGGCTTATACTTCTCAAGATCTATAGGCCCCTTCCTATGTAGTCAGTGCTAACCGAAGGGTTTTAATCTATTGCATCTGTCACTTCCAAAGTGGTTCCCTCTGTTTATTTTAGCTTCTTCTGATAGCTGGTCTCTTCAGTGTCTAATTTGTACCCTGACACAAGGGGGCCGTGGTAGTCACTTTTTTAGGCTCACTTGTTCAGTCGTGCTGTGGGGAGGGAGGAGCACCGCAAACAAATGTCACTGGTGTGTGTGGGGAGTGCTCGCAGTGTCTCGGCCACACTGAGTTTGCCCCCCACTCACGGCGTGTGTGCTTTCCCAGTCTACAATGCTCAGGCTCTAGGTTGCTCTGCATGGAACTGTCTGAGGCGGGCCCTGGGTTGCATGCACTTCCTAGGTCTAAGCCGCTCAGGTTCAGGTTCTCAGGTACTCCCCAAAGGCAGGAGTAAGTGTGTGTCCCAAGACATACATACATTATATCTCTCCAAGTAAACTCATAAAGTAAAGTTAGTCTTGTAAAGTTGTCTATATATTTTTCAGGATCCTCTAGGTCTCCCAGATTTCTGTTTATCTGTTATACCTCAGGGTAAAAAAAGGACTTATGGATTTTTATGGATTAGTTATTTTTCCTGGGGCGGGGGGCGGGGGGTTCTGAAGAGGTGGTAAGTTGTGTGGCCCCTCTAGCTATGCTTTGCATATGTTCCCAGGGATAGATTAGAGAAATCTGCTTTTCCTCATCCTCTCTTGTCCTATGTCTCATCCTTAGTTTTGGTTGGCTGTACCTCCTCTACTTTGACAGTCTGAATTCCTATTGACACCAAAGTAGTCTGAGGCTGCATTGGACCTGGGTTTGTTTGAACTTCTCTGGAGACTGAAGCAGCCCTTCCTGGAAGGATTTCTTGATCCTCAGCTTGCTCAGTTGTGAGCCCAGGATACAGAAGCAGAGGCAGAGTAAGACGACAGGAGGGATCTGAAGGCTTTACACCCAAATCTGTACCCTTAGGACATAAGTCTGGCATACCTCCCAGATATGAAAAGAGTAACACATATAGCACTTCTACCAATTTCCCTTGTCTTCTACAGACCCAGTCTAGTTGTAAAACAGTATTGTAATTAAGAGGTCCTTCATCGGGCCATTGTCTACTGCCCTCCAATGGATGATGTGGCCATGCAGATTTGCAAAAGAAAGTCAGGCATGTCTTCTTTAAACTCTGGGGGTCAAACTTACCCATTTTTCAGGACACAATCCAAGGGTGTGAATCTGGAACTTTGAGTAACTCCCATCTGTAAGAGAGAAAAAAGTAGCGACCAGCGCCTTTGCTTCTTTCTATTGGAGGTTCCCTTCCCTGCTCTAGATGGGGGTGTAGACAGAGTTTCCACTGAAGCTTCCCTTCCCTGGCTGGACTTAGTCTGTCCCTTACCGACGTAGGTGCCTTACTCATCCCTCCGGGTTCTACCACCTGAGGTGGTGTGGATATGCACCTGGGGTAGACCTGATGGCATCCTGAATTGATTTCTGCTTCCATACCACCACGACCTTTGTTTGATTTGCCAGAGTAGTTTCCCAAGCTAGTACTACTAGGGGAAGCATCCATCTTCCATGTGCCCATTCACATTCCAGAGTACAGTCCTGACTGCAGTAGAAGCGATGAATCACTGCCACTTCAGTAAGCCACTGGAGAGCTTTATCCAATACACTAAGAGCTAGTACTATCAAAGGAAGAAGCCCATAGTACTCCCAAACTGGGATTCCGAACGTATTTTCTTCGAAACCTCATGCTTGCTAGCAGAGCTTCCATCCGTATAGTCTGGAGGCACAGCTATTGCAAGAACTCACTAGTTCCACTTAGGTCCTAAACATGCTCCTAGTAAGTCTGGGTTCCATAACTACCAAGCTTGGGATCTAAGTAAAAGTACATAGTAACAGCATGAATCACGAGTCCTTTGAAAGACTATGATCCAACAGATCAGGTTAGTAGTTCTAAATTCCCACACAATTATGAAATGGTCAAAGACACCAGGAAAAGCTGACTGAGAAAGGAGTTTGGCCCCCACGCTTTGCCCATTTCTGGTCGCTTCCCTCACAGGGACCTTGGGTGTGTCTTGGCATTGGCAGGTCGGTATAAACCCCTGATGTCAAGGCTCCCCTTTTGGGGGCTGCCTTCATTCCTTATGAGGCACTGCAAACCACAGAGTAGGGCTCATCTCTTGCTTCATGCAGGGCTTGCCATTCGTTCACACAAGCACACTGAAGAGTTAGTAAAGTAAAGCAGAAAATGTGTATACTGAGGAAGCAGAGAGGCTAGAGCTCTGGGTGTTCTTACCTTGTCCTGAAGATCCTGAATAAGCCCCCAAGATGATAGCTTACAGTAAACAATGTTGAATTCATGATCTCTGAAGAAGATTTGGCTTTGGGTCCAGGGCCCAGGCATGCTCACTCAAGAGCTTTTGTGTAGCAGAGTTTTATCAAAGTAAGAAAAGGGGCAGAGAAAGCTTCCCAAATGGACATCAGAAGGGGGATGGAGAGTGTCTCCCTCACTAGTCTTTAACAAGGGACTTATATACTTTTTAAATTAGTTATTACAATAAATCAAAAGAATGTTTCAAGGTTGTAAAAATTTTGCCAGACTCACTCCCACAATTTCTGTTTTAGGATAACAGGATTAGAAGTTAACAATAGAAAGATCTTACCAGACGTACTCCCATAATATACACTCTAAGAATATCAGGATTAGTCAGAAGGTTTTCAGGAAAGAGAAACTGTCCTCAAGCAGGATACATTGTTGTTATAAAATCCCTATAAACAGTTTAAACTGAGTTGCTTGTTGTGTAATCATCAGTTCCAGGCTTAAAGAAGAAAAAAAAAAAAAAAAAGGTTTATGTGATTAAGACTAAGGAATGTAGAGAGAGAGAGAAGAAAAAAAAGTTTGTCCTTTCTTCCTCCTTGAGAATTCCAGACTCCTATCTCCTCCTCAAAAGCCCCAGACACCTCTCTCTTTGGGGATCCTGGACTTCTTATCAACATACCTAAAAATGCAGCCAAGAGGAGCTAGCCCACGTCCAAGGTCAGGAGCAGTGGCTGCACTTTGCTGGAACAGCTGTAAAGAGACATCCCACTCCAAGGTAAGAGAAACCCAAGTAAGACAGTAGGCACCGAGAGAGGGCATCAGAGGGCAGACAGACTGAAGCCACAATCACAGAAAACTAGTCAATCTGATCACATGGACACACACTTGTCTCAGTTCAGTTCAGTCACTTAGTCGTGTCCAACTCTCCGCAACCCCATGAACCCCATGAAAGGGAGGCACGCCAGACCTCCCTGTCCATCACCAACTCCCAGAGTCCACCCGAGCCCATGTACATCGAGTCAATGATGCCATTCAACCATCTCATCCTCTGTCGTCCCCTTCTCCTCCTGCCCTCAATCTTTCCCAGCATCAGGGTCTTTTCAAATGACTCAGCTCTTTGCATCAGGTGACCAAAGTATTGGAGTTTCAGCTTCAACATCAGTCCTTCCAATGAACACCCAGGACTGATCTCCTTTAGGATGGACTGGTTGGATCTCCTTGCAGTCCAAGGGACTCTCAAGAGTCTTCTCCAACACCACAGTTCAAAAGCATCAATTCTTCGGTGCTCAGCTTTCTTTATAGTCCAACTCTCATATCCATACATGACCACTGGAAAAACCAGAGCCTTGATTAGACGGACCTGTGTTGGCAAATTAATGCCTCTGATTTTTAATATGCTGTATAGGTTGGTTATAACTTTCCTTCCAAGGAGTAAGTGCTTTTTAATTTCATTGCTGCAGTCACCATCTGCAGTGATTTTGAAGCCCAGAAAAATAAAGTCTGACACTGTTTCCACTGTTTCCCAATTTATCTGCATGAAGTGATGGGATTGGATGCCATGATCTCAAATTTCTGAATGTTGAGCTTTAAGCCAACTTTTTCACTCTTCTCTTTCACTTTCCTCAAGAGGCTCTTTAGTTCTTCTTCACTTTCTGCCATAAGGGTGGTGTCATCAGCATATCTGAGGTTATTGATATTTCTCCTGGCAATCTGAATTCCACCTTATGCTTCCTCCAGCCCAGTGTTTCTCATGATGCATATAAGTTAAATAAGCAAGGTGACAATATACAGCCTTGACGTACTCCTTTTCCTATTTGGAACCAGTCTGCTGTAGCCTTGTCTAACTCAATGAAAATAAGCCATGCCGTGTGGGGCGACCCAAGATGGATGGGTTATGGTGGAGAAGTCTGACAGAATGTGGTCCACTGCAGAAGGGAATGGCAAACTACTTCAGTATTCTTGCCTTGAGGACCCCATGAGCAGGATGAAAAGGCAAAAAGATAGGACACTGAAAAAATGAACTCCTCAGGTCGGTAGTTGCCCAATATGGTACTGGAGATCAGTGGAGAAATAACTCCAGAAAGAATGAAGGGATGGAGCCAAAGCAAAAACAACACCTAGTTTTGAATGAGACTGAGGATAGAAGCAAGGTCCAATGCTGTAAAGAGCAATACTGCATAGGAACCTGGAATGTTAGGTCCATGAATAAAGGCAAACTGGAAATGGTCAAACAGGAGATGGCAAGAGTGAATGTTGACATTCTAGGAATCAGCGAACTAAAATGGACTGGAATGGGTGAATTTAACTCAGATGACCATTATATCTACCACTGTGGGCAAGGATGCCTTAGAAGAAATGGAGTAGCCCTCATAGTCAACAAAAGAGTGTGAAATGCAGTACTTGGATGCAATCTCAAAAATGACAGAGTGATTTCTGTTCGTTTCCAAGGCAAGCCATTCAATATCACAGTAATCTAAATCTATGCCCTGACCAGTAACACTGAAGAAGCTGAGGTTGAACGATTCTATGAAGACCTACAAGACAACACCCAAAAAAGATGTTCTTTTCAATATAGGGGACTAGAATGCAAAACTAGGAAGTCAAGAAACACCTGGAGTAACAGGCAAATTTGACTTTGGAGTACAGAATGAAGCAAGGCAAAGGCTAATAGAGTTTTGCTGAGAGAACGCACTGATCATAGCATGCACCCTCTTCCAGCAACACAAGAGAAGATTCTACACATGGACATCACCAGAGGGTCAACACTGAAATCAGATTGATTATATTCTTTGCAGCCAAAGATGGAGAAGCTCTATAGAGTCAGCAATAACAAGACCAGGAGATGACTGTGGCTCAGATCATGAACTCCTTATTGCCAGATTCAGACTTAATTGAAGAAAGTGGGGAAAACCACTAGACCATTCAGGTATGATCTAAATCAAATCCCTTATGACTATACAGTGGACATGAGAAATAGATTTAAGGGACTAGATCTGATGGCAGAGTGCCCGATGAACTATGGACGGAGGTTCATGACAAGGCACAGGAGACAGGGACCAAGACCATCTCCAAGGAAAAGAAATGCAAAAAGGCAAAATGGCTGTTTGAGGAGGACTTACAAAGAGCTGTGTAAAGAAGAGAAGTGAAAAGCAAAGGAGAAAAGGAAAGATATAAGCATCTGAATGCAGAGTTCCAAAGAATAGCAAGCAGAGATTAAGAAAGACTTCCTCAGTGATCAATACAAAGAAATAGAGCAAAACAATAGAATGGGAAAGACAAGAGGTCTCTTCAAGAAAATTAGAGATACAAAGGGAATATTTAATGCAAAGATGGGCTCAATAAAGGACAGAAATGATAGGGACCTAACAGAAGCAGAAGATATTAAGAAGAGGTGGCAAGAATACACAGAAGAACTATACAGAAAAGATCTTCATGACCCAGATAATCACAATGGTGTGCTCACTCACTTAGAGCCAGACATGCTGGAAGTGACGTCAATAGGGCCTTAGAAAGCATCACTACGAACAAAGCTAGTGGAGGTGACGGAATTCCAGTTGAGCTATTTCAAATCCTGAAAGATGATGCTGTGAAAGTGCTACACTCAATATGCCAGTAAACTTGGAGAACTCAGCAGTGGCCACAGGACTGGAAAAGGTCAGTGTTCATTCCAATCCCCCAAAAAAAGACAATCCCAAAGAATGCTCAAACTACCTCATAATTGCACTCATCTCACACACTAGTAAAGTAATGCTCAAAATTCTCCAAGCCAGGCTTCAGCAATACATGAACCATGAACTTCCAGATGTTCAAGCTGGATTTAGAAAAGGCAGAGGAACCAGAGATCAAATTGCCAGCATCCGTTGGATCATCAAAAAAGCAAGAAGTTCCAGAAAAATATCTATTTCTGCTTTATTGACTATGCCAAAGCCTTTGACTGTGTGGATCACAATAAACTGTGGAAAATTCTGAAAGAGATGGGGATACCAGGCCACCTGACCTGCCTCTTGAGAAACCTGTATGCAGGCCAGGAAGCAACAGTTAGAACTGGACATGGAACAACAAACTGGTTCCAAATAGAAAAAGGAGTACGTCAAGGCTGTATATTGTCACCCTGCTTATTTAACTTATATGCAGAGTACATCCTGAGAAACGCTGGGCTGGAAGAAGCGCAAGCTGGAACCAAGATTGCTGGGAGAAATATCAATAACCTCAGATATGCAGATGACACCACCCTTATGGCAGAAAGTGAAGAAGAACTAAAGAGCCTTTTGATGAAAGTGAAGCAGGAGAGGGAAAAAGTTGGTTTAAAATCAACGTTCAGAAAACTAAGATCATGGCATCTGGTCCCATCACTTCTTGGCAAATAGATAGGGAAACATTGGAAACTGTTGGTCCTTTATTGGACTGGAACCTGGTGGTCCGGAGTCGACGATGAGAAAGTGAAAGAAGGAAAGAGGCTAATATTTCCTGGGTTACACAACCGGCTTTCACGCTCCAGGGATCAGCCAGAAATATGTATATATATATAGAGAGAGAGAGAGTGAAAGAGAAAAAGAAAGACACGGGGACCCAAGCTCTGATGGAGCAAAGGTGCTTTATTGAATTCTGTAAGAGTATATATACCAGTAATTTCTTTAGATAAAGATCAAGAGACTAGACTTTACAAGTTTGCCAAGGAAGCAAGGAGCAATAGAGGCCATAAGGCCAAGAGGCAATCCATATGAAAAGAGGGTCGTACATAGTTACTTTTCACTGTATGGAAAAGCTAAGGAAGGAAATGCCTGGATTCCTCAGCCCTGGGAAAGGCGTGCCTCTCCTTTTAATTCCTAAATATTCAGGAATTAATAAGGACCAGAGGATTCCTGACAGATCCAAAACAGCACACAGGAAGCCTCCTGTTAAATGCTTCCTGACAGAAACAGTGTCTGATTTCATTTTGGGGAGGTCCAAAATCACTACAGATGGTGATTGCTGGCATGAAATTAAAAGACGCTTACTCCTTGGAAGGAAAGTTATGACCAACTTAGACAGCATATTAAAAAGCAGAGACATTACTTTTTCAACAAAGGACCATCTAGTCAAGCTATGGTTATCCAGTAGTCATGTATGGATGTGAGAGTTGGACTATAAAGAGCTGAGTGCTGAAGAATTGGTGCTTTTGAACTGTGTTGTTAGAGAAGACTCTTGAGTGTCCCTTGGACTGCAAGGAGATCCAACCAGCCCATCCTAAAGGAGATCAGTCCTGGGTGTTCATTGGAAAGACTGATGTTGAAGCTGAAACTCCAATACTTTGGCCACCTGATGTGAAGAGCTGATTCATTGGAAAAGACCCTGATGCTGGGAAAGATTGAGGGCAGGAGGAGAAGGGGACAACAGAGGATCAGATGATTGGATGGCATCACCGACACAATGGACAGGAGTTTCGGTGGACTCTGGGAGTTGGTGATGGACAGGGAGACCTGGTGTGCTGCTGTTCATGGTGTCTCGAAGAGTCGTACACGACTGAGTGACTGAACTGAACTAAAAAATTGACTTCCTCAAAATTGCCAGTTCAGTCAGTTCAGTTCAGGCGCCACAGTCAAAATATGAATAAGAACATAAACTCTATACTGGTTCTGAAATAACTTCCAACTGATCATATTAACTAATCATAATTATATTTAAAAAAAAGAAAAGGAGGAGAAGTTAAGTACTAAATACAATAGAATAACCAGCAACTGAAACGTGGAATGTAGGTAATCAAAAAATATTTGGGGGACTTCTTGGGTGGTCCAGATGCTGAGACTCTGAGTTCACAATGCAGGAAGCCCAGGTTCAATTCCTCAGCAGGGAACTATATCCCATATGCTGCTACTAAGACCTGGTACAGGCAAAGAAATAAATGACAAAAAATAAAGATTATTTTAAAATATTTTGGAAACACAATAGCTTGTGCTGAATTTTTGAAATAAATGTAAAAGAATAGTGAAGAATAGATACTTATTAAGTCATTAAGTAAAATTCTCCCCAAATGCATAGCAAAACAGCTACATATAAAAATGTAATAAACAGGAGAAGAATTGATTTACCAGGAAATAGCAGCAAATATGCTTCAAGCAGAGAATGGGAAGAAATCAGTGTCAGAATATTATAGATAGATTTCCCTGTGTTGAATAACAACCTGAAAAAAATATTTTCTAACATGCAAACTGACAGAAGAACAAAACATCAAGCAAGGAAATGCATTTGAGGTTTTGAAGGGAGTATCATGCTGTTTTGTTGGATGCATAATTGTGGCCACTAAATTATCAGTGGGTGCCAGGGACAGGGGGAGGTTAAAAATATTTCCTAGCAGAAATAAAGCCAAATAGAATCTTCCAGATTTCAAAATAGGGAAAGAGCATGGAAAAAGTCTTAGAGACATAAAATAATATCAACTATCAAAAAAACTGGGCTTCCCTGGAGGCTGAGATAGTAAAGAATCAGCCTGCACTGCAGGAGATCTGGGTTTGACCCCTGGTTTGGGAAGATCCCCTGGAGGAGAGCATGACAACCCACTCCAGTATTCTTGCCTGGAGAATCTCCATTGAAAGAGGAGCCTAGTGGGCTACATACAGTCCATGGGGTTGCAAAGAATCGGACACAACTGAGCCACTCAGCACACACATTCAAATAACTTTGTATTCATCTTGTTCTGTTCTAGTTAGCCTATGGTTGTATTTGTATCTATTTTTATTTTCCTTAATATTATAAATCCCAAGACTATTAATAAGAATAGAAAGTCTTAGGTTATCTTTGTTCAACAATGACAAGCTTCCTTATTAGAAGCAAGGAATCTTAGATGACCTCTGGTGGCCTGAGCTGACGGAGGGTCAACCTCTGCCTTCCATGTGTGCACAAGCATGGGTTTTCCACACACACTTCAAAGATAAACAGAAGTAATCTCTACATCATCAAAATGTTCTGCTATGTATCATATACATAGGTGCCCAAATACCATGAATGATGGGAGTTTGGTCATAATAATGGCCAGAAATGTTGATCAACTTCACATTGGGTTGTAGGATCATTGCCAACACATAAACACACATACACATATAAACACATGAAAAACACACAGGAAAGGCAGAAAAAGTCCCAGGGAACACACAGAACATACAAATATGACAGAATAATTCTAGCATCTGTGCTGGCTGCTTGGACACTTGTCCTTTCAAAACCTTTCACGAGTCACATGCTGAACATTTTCAAAATGAGACGCTAGGCAGAGCCTACCCACCTCATCCTGCTGGGCTAAGTCCCAACTATAACCTATATCTATCTGGTGATGAGGACTGTTCAATATAGAACTCAAAGATTCCATTGTTCTTGTCCCCTTTATAAAGGAGGCTGCCTGGTTTCTCCCAGTACAGATTTGAGGACATTCCAGAGCTTCCTCCAAGAAGCTGCTGGTCTTGCTCTAAGAGGCCTTGCTGGCCCTTAGCTCAGTTCAAGGCCCATTTTCTGGTAAGAATGAAGGGGAATGATGCTGAGACTCTGTTTGGGACTTGGGAGGTCACAATGCAGTGAAGAAGCTGATAAAGAAGGGACATCAGTTCAGTTCAGTTGCTCAGTCATGTCTGAACCTTTGCGACCCCATGGACTGCAGCATGCTAGGCTTCCCAGTCCATCACCAACTCCTGGAGTTTGTGCAAACTCATGTACATCAAGTCGGTGATACCATCCAACTATCTCTTCCTCCATCATCCCCTTCTCCCCCTGCTTTCGTTCTTTCCCAGCATCAGGGTTTTTTTGCAATGAGTCAGTTCTTCACATCAGGTGGCCAAAATATTGGAGTTTCAGCTTCAGCATCAGTCCTTCCAATGAATATTCAGGACTGATTTCCTTTAGGATTGACAGTTTTGATCTCCTAACAGTCCAAGGGACTCTCAAGAGTCTTCTCCAACACCACAGTTCAAAAGCATCAATGCTTTGGTGCTCAGCTTTCAACTTTGGTGCTTTGGTGCTTAGCGTTCAACTCTCACATCCATACATGACTACTGGGAAAACCATAGCTTTGACTACATGGACCTTTGTTGGCAGAGTAATGTCTCTGCTTTTTAATATGCTGTCCAGGTTGATCAAAGCTTTTCTACCAAGGAGCAAGTGTCTTAATTTCATGGCTGCAATCACCATCTGCATTGATTTTCGAGCCCAGGAAAAGAAAATCTGTCCCTTTTCCATTGTTTCCTCATCTGTTTGCATGAAGTGATGGGCCCAGATGCCATTATCTTAATTTTCTGCATGTTGAGTTTTAAGCCAACTTTTTCACTCTCCCCTTTCACTTTCATCAAGAGGTTTTGCAGTTCTTCTTCACTTTCTGCCATAAGGGTGGTGTCATCTGCATATCTGAGGTTACTGATATTTCTCCCAGTAATCTTGATTCAAAATTCTGTTTCACCCAGCCTGGCATTTTGCATGATGTACTCTGCATATAAGTCAAATAAGCAGGGTGATGATATAGAGCCTTGACGTACTCCTTTCCCGATTTGGAACTAGTGTATTGTTCTATGTCCAGTTCTATCTGTTGCTTCTTACCTGCATACTGATTTCTCAGGAGGCAGGTCAGGTGGTCTGGTATTCCCATCTCTTTCAGAATTTTCCACAGTTTGTTGTGATCCACACAGTCAAAGGCTTGGCATAGTTAATGAAGCAGAAGTAGATGTTTTTCTAGAACTCTCTTGCTTTTTCAATGATCCAAAGATGTTGGCAATTTGATCTCTGGTTCCTCTGCCTTTTCTAAATCCCACTTGAATATCTGGAAGTTCATGGTTCACATACTATTGAAGCTTGGCTTGGAGAATTTTGAGCATTACTTTACTAGCGTGTGAAATGAGTTCAATTGTACGGTAGTTTGAACATTCTTTGGCATTGCCTTTCTTTGGGATTGGAATGAAAATGGACCTTTTCCAGTCCTGTGGCCACTGCTGAGTTTCCAAATTTGCTGGCATACATAAATGAGAGGAAAGATGATCTGCAGAGTTCCTAAGACAAGGATAAAGCCCTTAACATTATATTGATACCAAGTCCTCACATTTTATTTAAAGTGTAATTTGAGCCCCATACAGAATCTTAACTAGGTATGACAAAGTAAAATTTGTGTTTTTTAAAAAACCTCTCTGACTGTGACAGAGAAGTTCCCTCATGAAGACTTATGGTAATTAAAGTAGGCAGTGGCCTTCTTAGGGGATACCAATGGCTGAAGGAGGTGATGCCCACTCAGGGCTATTTCAGAGAGAGAGACTACAGTAATAAACCCCTCACTCTCTGCATGGAGATATACAGATTCGGGAGCCCAGTTGTTTCATTTTACTCCCACCCACATTTAATATTTCTACATGCTCTGCCAAATATGGGCAAGGTTGTATCGATGTATTTACTTCTGGTCCCACTAGTCTGAGAAAGTATGTTAATTTAAGTAAAATATTTCATGAAGAAAGAGAGAAGAAGGACACTAAAACATGACCCTGAACTGCCCCAGCACTTAACCATTAGGGTATGAGGGACTCTAGGGAGGACAGGAGGCCCTCTTCTCTTTTGAGTTTGTGGTTGGTTGTCAGCACAGGAGCAACCCTGCCCTCCCTTCAAGTCTTCCTCCCTTGGCAACAGCATCAGAGATGCTGGTTGACAAGTTAACCTTTCCCCCTATTAAGCTTCTTTACATGAACAGCTGTATAGCTACATGTCTATTGATCATGGCTTTTGTGTCCAGCTGAGCCATAAATGCTTCATATATACTAGCTGAAAGTTTTCACAAGATCCCTTTGATTTTTGGCATCATGTTCATGTTTCAGATGAAAGAATAAAGGCATAATCTGATTGAGTGACTTTCCCACACCATGTACTTTGTAAGTATCAAAATTAGTAGGAAATCCAATGGATAGAGAACGAGAGAGAGAACAAACTTACTAACAAGAACAAATCAAAATTTCTAGGATCAAACAACTGGAAATGCAGGTTCTACACTAAACGTGGATAAACATGAACCTCTGGAGAGGGAGACGCAATATTCTGAAAGAGGCAATATCTCGGGGTTTCCGAAGTACTTTGATTTGCAATGTTCTTCTCACTTCCATGTCTGGTTTCATCATCTGCACCTTCACTACCTCTGTTAACTTTCATCAAGTCATTCCAGTTCCAGAATTTGCTCATCTTTCTTGTTTGCTGTCATCTTCTCTCACATTCTTCTTATCCTTGGCCATTAATTACTTTAAAATTTCATTATTATAGTTTTATTTGGGCATTGGTAAAAACATAAATAAATATATGTGTCCAATGTACTACATTTAAACTAAAATCTTAATGATCTTTTTAATGTCCAGTCTGATCCTGTAACTTCCTGGCTTAACATTCTGATAGCATTCCAGTATCCAATATTCCAATATCATTAGGTTAAAAGGACAAATTCCTTGATAGATGAAAAGAACTTGTATAAATCAGCCTTTGCTGCTCTGTTCTTTTTTGTTTGTTTGTCTTTTTGTACTTTTAAGTTATTTTCCTAGACAAAAAACTGTTAGCTATGTTCATAATTTTAGGAGAAGAATCTGCACAGTGCTTTTTTACTGGCTGAATCAAATAAAACATGACTGTGAGTTTATAATCAATTGGGTAATTTTCACAAGATTGATGAGTAAATAACATACTTTTCAAACATAGGAATAATAATTTTAAGTGTATTAGCCCTGTTTTCTGTTTAACAATTAACAAATATAGTTTCCTACAGCAAACTTCCATAGTTTCAAACCTACCACTTAACAGCCCTGAGAACTGCTAAAATGAACCTCTTAACATTATAGGAATTCTATTTGTCTTTTTAGTAAATTAATCTAGATGGAAACTCAAGTTTACGTTAAGGGAAAGAAAAAGTTTGCATTTTTAAAAAAAATTTCACTAAATTTCTTTGTTTTCTAGCTAAACCTAGTCTATACTAACAATATCCTGGCTGTATGAAAAGTGTACATTTTTGTCCAACAATTACTGGTTTATTTAAATGAAGACTTGAACAACGTTTATGTCTTATATTTGGTCAGATTTACATTTTCTGCAAAGCTGATTCTACTTTAAATTTGGGATCCCCTATTTCACAGGCCTCTTTTAATGCCCTGGGAGAAGCCTGGGAATTTTGTATTCATCATTTTGTACTGTTTTCCTGTTTATTGTCCTAGTCATGTATTGATGTGAGAGTTGGACTATAAAGAAGGCTGAGCGTCAGAGAACTGACGCTTCAAATTGTGGTGCTGGAGAAGACTCTTGAGAGTCCCTTGGACAGCAAGGAGATCAACCAGTGGATCCTCAAGGAAATCAACCCTGAATATTCATTGGAAGGACTGATGCTGAAGCTGATGATCCAATACTTTGTCCACCCATTGAGAAGAGCCTATACATTGGTAAAGATCCTGATGCTGGGAAAGACTGAGGGTAAAAGGAGAAGGGGGTAGCAGAAGATGAAATGGTTAGTGTAATTGACTCAACAGACATCAGTTAGAGCAAACTCTGGGAGATAGTGGAGGACAGAGAAGCCTGGTGTGCTACGGTCCATGGGATCTTATACAGTAAGACACAGCTTAGCAACTGTACAACAATTGTTTACCTTACAGAGAGCAATCTAAATGATATAAGCTTTGGCTCCTTAAAATCTGGCTCCTTCCTACGTTCAGTTGTTTCATTTTTATTCTAGAGAAGGACATCTTCTTTTTCCCCGTAACGTTAACTTGTTTATGTAAATAGTTTTTTGTGTATGTTAACTCATTATTTTTCATCCTCCAGGGTAGATATTATTATTATCCTCACTGTATGGATGAGTAAACAAAGGCTCTGAAGCTTGAAGCAGCTTGCTAAGAGTCCAGAGCTAACATAAAGATATAGGATTTAAACTAAAGTCTGAAGAACTCCAAATTCCTTTGGAGCATATCACCTCCTTTATGAAATACACTCCAGTTTTGTTAAAGAAAGGCAGGTAATCTAAGGAGGGAGAAAACTGAGAAATGTTTTAAAAATATATGGAAGTGGGGGTATAGTAGACTCCAGAGAGTAAGGACCTAGAACCACCCTCATTTTCCCAACAATAGCACCAGTTATTTTGGAAATTTTAATAATTTCCATCCTGTGCAACCTCTTACATTTGCAATATTTTCCTTATTTCCCTAACATTACTAGAGTCTTGGTTAAAAGTGTGGAAAAAAAAATATGGCCTTAGTGCTGTAGAAACCATGGAGGGAGAGGAACATAAACCAGGAGAGTACCTGGCTTATGAGTAATGGTTTTAGGGGGAAGGAGGAGGCACAAGCAGGTTGAAGGGAGATACACATTCCTGTCCTCAAGCAAAGAACGAAGGGAATAAATGTTTCCTAGGAAAGTGGCCCCAGAGGACGCCATCAGGACCCATTGATGAGAACGGGTCTTGGATGCTCCTATGCTGGGTTCACAGCCCTCAAGTTTCAGACTCACAAACTCCCAGAATGAGACATGACACTTAGAAATTAGATGCTGATTGTTTTATTGGTAAATGGAAGATAGACTGCCTTCTTCCATGGCTTTCTGAAGGACACGTATCTTCATATTTTCTGAAACAAAAAAAGAGAAGTTCAGAGAGTGTTGGAAACTGAGTTCATAGCCCTGCTGGTAACCGAAAGGAAGTTGATGAGAGCCCAACTTCTCACTTCCTCTTCTTCCTCCATGTCCTGTAATCTTCTAATGTTTTTGTTTATGATTCGTATGCATGTAACAGACAGTGAGTTCTAAATTGTTGCTTGCAAGATGAAGAAAGTTTTTCCTTAGGTTGTTTATCTCTAGGCTGCTATTTATAATGTTCAAACATACACTATATTTACAAAGATGGTTACTGCAGTATATCCTATAATAGCAAAAAAACCGAGGCCAGCCTAAATGTCCATTGATAGAGCTTTAGTTAAAGAAATCATGGCACAGTCAGACAAAGGAATAGAATACAATTAAAATGAAAATAAAACCAGAAGCAAACAGATCCATATAGCTCTAGAAAATGATATGGAATTTTTCTAAGAAATAAGTTATTTGACAAATGCTTACTAGACTTCTGGTACTGATCAATTTATAATGTATATAAATGTCGAATCACTAAGTAGTACATCTGAAACTAGTATAATATTGTACATCAACTGTATTTCAATAAAAATAAATAATAGATCCCCCAAAATATGTTATTTGAAATAAGAACTTATAGATATGTAAATAAAATAGTATATCGTTTGCAAATAAAAAGATAACATATGTTTTTGTGTGTGTGTATGTGTTAGTCACTCATTTGTGTCCGACTCTTTGCAACCCCATGGACTGTAGCCCACTTGGCTCCGCTGTCCATGGAATTCTCCAGCCAAGAATACTGGAGTGGGTTGCTATGCCCTTCTCCAGGGGATCTTCCTGATTCAGGGATGGAACCCAGGCCTCCCACATTGCAGGCAGATTCTTTACCATTTGAGCTACCCGGGAAGTCTAAATATTCCCAAGGGGATGTTCGAAGGAGCTAATTGTGGTGGCCTTTGGGGAAGGAAGTGGGAAGGTAGGATGTAATATGCCCTTAAGAATTAGTGTCATACTTTTCTCTTGTTTTCTTTTTTCTTACTTTGGGCATATATTAAATCAAAAGTCAATATTTTAAAAACTGGATAACAATAGAGGCATAAAAATTAAAGTATCATTTATCAGGCACATGGAACCTTAGAGACCTGGCAGGTGGAAACTTGAGAAGGGAAGTCATTGAGCCTGAGGAGGTAGAGAGGAGAGGACAAGGGAGAACACAGCTCTACTTTCTCATCACCAACCCACTTTACGACAGGTAGTCATCAGGGAAAAGGCAATCTATGGTCCATCTTTCTTAAAATCAGAATCACCTTGGCTAGCATGTAATAAATATAAGGTCTTGCTACTTTATTCCAGAATATCTGAACAGAAATATTTAGACTGGAGTACCAGAATAGGCAATTTCCACATATTTTCAGTTGATTCAATGACATAATAAAGTGTGAGACTTATAGGTGTTAGGACCTTTATGGAAAGTGAGCTTGAGTCATACCTGTCATTGAATTCCAGATTACTGGGTTGGTGGGCCTTGGGGAGGTCTTTGTGGTCCACGTCTTGGGGGTGGTGGTCTGTGATGTCTCTCAGGAAAAGGTGGAGGAGGATAGTGATAACAGTGTTGCTTTGGTGGGGGCAGTCTCTGCGGAGGTTCACTGTCTCGTGGAGGTGGTCTTTGCTGAGGTCCATCACCTTGTGGACGTGGTCCCTGCTGAGGTTCATCACCTTGTGGACGTGGTCCCTGCTGAGGTCCATCACCTTGTGGACGTGGTCCCTGCTGAGGTTCACCATCCTGTGGGAGTGGATCTAGCTGAGATTCACCTTCTAGGTTTTCACCATTAGGAGGGGCTCCAGGTGGTGGCGTTTCAGGTCCCTCAGGAGGTCTCTGAAAGTGCTCAAGGGAGCCCTGGTCTGGGTTCTCTGCATCTGTAGGATACAGCACAGGAATAGAAGAACTTGGTGATGGAAGGCACCCCTCTTATTTTTATCTCTGGTCACCTTATCAGACAGTCCCTTTCTCCTAGGACCTGCTTGTCAACTACCAATTTTCCTCTTACCCTCAGCTTCATTTTACAGGGTTCCTATTCATCCACATACTAGTGATATTGAATAGTAATTCTGTGTTCTTGAGACAAACAGGTGTCCTCAATTTGGCAAAAATGAAGTTATTGAATATCTTAGAATTCTCAGGGGATGCTTCTAAAGACAAAAGAAAGCAAGTGGATTATCGATGTCAGTTATGGTGTCAGTTATATTTGGGGTCAGTGATGTAACCTAACATCTGTGACTTCAAGTCTGGACAGTTGAATGCGTATGTGGAATTCACCTCTTCTAAGACCTGACAAGCAATAATAGAGATAGAGAGAAACACAAATAATGGTTTGCCTAAGAGTGACTAAATAACAGTGAGCAAAATTAATTACAGGGACAAAGGGACCCAGACTTCATTTCTTTACATTTCTTCTTAAACCATGTATTTAGAGAGAGGAATATTAGGGAAGAAGGAACAAGTTGAGTGGTTGGTTCTCAACAGTCATTTCTGGTCTGAAGGTATGTAGGAAGAATTCTCCTGTGCCATCCAAGCTAATTGCTGTTGTTGTTTAATTGTATCTGACTCTTTTGCGTCCCCATGGACTGTAGGCTGCTAGGTTCCTCTGTTCATGGGATTTCCTAGGCAAGAACAATGGAGTGGGTTACCAGTTCTTTCTCCAAGGAATCTTCCTAACCAAGGGATTGAACCCTCGTCTCCTGTGTTGCAGCTAGATTCTTGACCTCTGAGCCTCCTGGGAAGGGTTTCTAGCATTAATCAGTTCTTGACAAGACAAAGATGATAGCAAAATGAAAAATGAAAAGTGGCTAATGGAAAAAAACAGTTGAATGAGAATTAATTAAGTCTTGCCATATATGGGGTAGGGAAGTCTTCACTGATGCCTTCTAGGGAAAGGAGCAGAAGATGAAGTGTAAATTAAGTTCAGGGCTCACAGCTGCTCTACAGGGAATGGGACTCTTCAACTACATCACTATATCCCCAAAGTTAACTTGTCAGTCACTGTCTGTGATGCTATTGCAAAGGGAGGGAGACAGGAAGCGATGGCAGGGATGCTCCTGTTCTAAGGATCAACCACAAACTCAAAGAGAAAAAGGCAGTTTTGTCCTCCCTCTGTGTGTGTAGCTTAGTTGCTCTGTCCTGTCTGACTCTTGCAACCCTATAGACTATAGCCTGTCAGGCTCCTCTGTCCTTGGGATTCTCCAGGAAGGAATACTGGAGTGGGTTGCCATTTCCTTCTCCAGGGGAATCTTCCTGAGCCAGGAACTGAACCTGGGTCTCCTGCCTTGCAGGCAGACTCTTTGCTGACTGAGCTATAAGGGAAGCGTAGGATCCCTCAAACCGTAATGCTAATTTACGTGAAGTGCTGGGCTATTTCAGTGTCATATTTTGGTGGACTTCTGCCCTCTCAATTCATGAAATCCTTTACTTATATTTACTTATATCCTATGAGAATTCTAAGATATCCATTCATGAAATCCTTTACTTATATTTCTCAAGGTGGAGCAAGCTGCAGTAACCAAGTGGATACAAGCTTGCCCAATATTTGGCACAATACACTGAAATATTAAATGTGGATGGGAGTAAAATGAGACCACTGGTTCCTGGAATCTCTGTATTTACATGTAGAGAGAGAGATAGATATTATCTTAGCCTCTGTCTCTGAAATAGCTCTGAATGGACTTCACCTCCTCCATCCATCTGGCACCTCCTAGCAAGGTCACCCTCATCTACAGCCTACTTTGATTACCATAACATCTTCACGAAGAAACATCTCTGTTCCAGTCTTTCCTTTTTTGCAATGTATCCTTCATAATACATAGAGAGACCGTTGTTAAAAAACTTACCTTGTCATTCCTCTGGTTAAAATTCTGGATTGGGTTGGAAACGCACTTTAAATAAAGTATGAGGCCTTGGTGTCAATGAGGGTGTGAAGGGCCTTGTCCTTGTCTTAAGGACTCTGTACCTCATCTTTCATTTTTGTCTCTCTTAGCAGCTTGCTCACTGCAGTGTCATCCCTCAAGCCAGAAGCAGAGTCTCAGCACTCTCCCCTTTCTTTCTCTTACCATCAAGCAGGCTTTGAGCTGAGCTCAGGGCCAGCAAGGTCACTGAGAGCAGGATCAGCAGCATCTTGGAGGAAGCTCTGGAATGTTCTCAGCTTCTGGGCTAGGAGAAACCAGGCAGCTTCCCTTATAAAGGGGACCAGAACAATGTTATCTTTTGAGTTTCACACTGGGCAGAACTTGTCACTGTATAGACATGGTTAGAGTTGGGACTTAGCCCAACAGGATTCAGAGGTTAGGTGTTATCAGTGTGTCATTTCATAAAGGTACAGGATGTGACTTGGGCAGATTTTGAAGGAAGGATATTCAAGCAATCAGAGCAGATATTAGAATTGTTCTATCATCATGTGATTTTCAGTCTGTTTAATGGTCTGTTTCTCTGTCCTTCCAATGTGTTTTTCATATGTATGGGGTATATTCAGTTCAGTTCAGTCCAGTCACTCAGTCGTGTCTGACTCTTTGAGATGCCATGAACTGCAGCAGGCCAGGCCTCCCTGTCATTCACCAACTCCAAGAGTTTACCCAAACTCATGTCCATTGAGTCACTGATGCCATCCAATCATCTCATCATCTGTCATCCCCGTCTCCTCCTGTCCTCAATCTTTCCCAGCATCAGGGTCTTTTCAAATGAGTCAGCTCTTTGCAACAGGTGGCCAAAGTATTGGAGTTTCAGCTTCAACATCAGTCCTTCCAATGAACACCCAGGACTGATCTCCTTTAGGATGGACTGGTTGGATCTCCTTGCAGTCCAAGGGACTCTCAAGAGTCTTCTCCAACACCACAGTTCAAAAGCATCAATTCTTCGGCACTCAGCTTTCTTTATAGTTCAACTCTCACATCCATGCATGACCACTGGAAAAACCATAGCCTTGACTAGACGGACCTCTGTTGACAAAGTAATGTCTCTACTTTTTAATATGCTGTCTAGATTGGTCATAACTTTCCTTCCAAGGAGTAAGCGTCTTTTAATTTCATGGCTGCAATCACCATCTGTAGTGATTTTGGAGCCCCCTAAAATAAAGTGAGCCACTGTTTCCACTGTTTCCCCATCTATTTGCCATGAAGTGATGGGACTGGAGGCCATGATCTTAGTTTTCTGAATATTGAGCTTTAAGCCAGCTGTTTCACTCTCCTCTTTCACTTTCATCAAGAGGCTCTTTAGTTCTTCTCTTTCTGCCATAAGGGTGGCGTCATCTGTGTATCTGAGGTTATTGATATTTCTCCCGGCAATCTTGATTCCAGCTTGTGCTTCTTCCAGTCCAGTGTTTCTCATGAATGGGGTATATATGTATGTGTATTTGTGTGTGTGTTGGCAATGATCCTATTGCCCATAGTGAAACTGATCAATATTTCTGACTATTTTCATGGCCGAAATGCCATCATTCATTTGTGTATGCCCATCTCTTATGTCTCTTACATTGGCAAGTAGGTTCTGTACCACTAGCGCCACCTGATAAGTAGCAAAACATGCTTATGATAGAGATCATATCGGTTTAACTTTGATAAGTACGTGGAAAACTCATAGGTGGGCTCACATGCATGGCAGAAGGGTGGCCCTCAACCTACTCAAGCCCCCAACCATCATTCAAGATTCCCTGGCTCTAATTGGGAAATCTTTATGTTGTAGAAAAAAAAAAAAGTAACTTAAGGCTTTCTATTCTTATTAAAATTCTTGAAAGTTATATTTACTAAATGCAAATATAGATAGGAAATCCACCACAGGGTTTTTAGGACAGAGTCTAAGAGTGAAAGTCATTCAGTCATGTTCGACTCTTTGTGACCCCATGGATTATACAGTCCATGGAATTCTCCAGTCTAGAATACTAGAGTGGGTTGCCTTTCCCTTCTCCAGGGAATCTACCCAACCCAGGAATTGAACCCAGGTCTCCTGCATTGCAGATGGATTCTTTACCAGCTGAGCCACAGGGAAGCCCAATAATACTGGAGTGGGTAGTCTATCCCTTCTCCAGTGGATTTTCCTGACCCAGGAATTGAACCAGAGTCTCCTGCAGAAGAAATGAATAAACATATAGCTACTAGAATGGGTCATGGATCATGTCATTTTATATCTCTAAGAGTTCTTCCAAGCCACTTCCCTTTTCTAGGATCTTTTGTAAGATTCTGGTTAAGTTTTGTTTTTTCTAGAAAGTATTTTTAACCCTCTACCCCCTGATAATTTAGTGGTTGCAATTGTGTACTCCAGCAAGATAGTCTGATACCCCCTTTAAAGCCTCCGTTGCATGTCATGAATCTTCTATTTTGCAATTAGTTTCTAAAGTCTATTTTCTTATTTTGTTCTCCAACAAAGTATTTTTTCTGTGCAGTATTTCTTGCACACATATCTCCCCATTCTCTATCTGAATCTTATTTGTTGATATTTTATCTGTAATAAATTCTCCTTGGGTTTTTTTCCCTCTTAATGTCTAGCCTTTTTGCCTATGCATTTTGGAGGAATTCCTTTATTTGATCATCTAAATCAGGCCTTTCTCCTCTTCACTATCTTGTTGCTTGTATTTCAGAAGTACTGTGTTTCGAAATTTTAAAAAATTATCTGCATTCTTCTTTTCAGTTGAATATTCTATTATGTTGAATAGTTATATGCTTGTCCTTTTATTTTAGAATGAGATTCATCAATATCATCAGCTGCCACTTATTTTTGTGTAGCATTTATATAATTGTTCAATTTTTGTGTGAGTGCTCATTCACTTCAGTTGTGTCTGACTCTTTGCCACCCTATGGACTATAACCCACCAAGCTGCTCTGTCCATGGGATTCTCCAGGCAAGACTACTGGAGTGGGTTGTCATACCCTCCTCCAGGGGATCTTCCTCACCCAGGGATTGAACCTGCCTCTCTTATATCCTGAACTGGAAGAAACAGGTTCATTTAACGCTATCACCACCTAGTGAAATTTTATGATGGTGTGCTTGGGGTATCTGAGGGAAAGCCATATATACATTGAGTTGGAAATGCCAAAGAACAGGTCCCTTGACCAGTGTGGATGAGTAGGGCCCTTGCTATGCATATAAGTCTGGGACTTTCTGATGGGTTGCCGATAACATTACAAGAAGACTTGCTAATAATTAGAGTTTTCTACAGATAACTGTGCCCTTGCAGGGTGACTGGGCAGATTGGTTTCTTTTCCTGGCATAATAAGGGATTTATTTCAGAATGGGGACTGTATCCACATTTGGCAATGTGGGAAAGTTATTTAGCTAGTTGATGAGGCACATGGTTAGCTTTATGCCAGCAGTGAGAACAATGTAAGCTTTTCTAGTCAGAGCCTGGTAGAATGGGGTCGCTATGAGTCGGACACGACTGAGCGACTTCACTTTAACTTTTCACTTTCATGCATTGGAGGAGGAAATGGCAACCCATTCCAGTGTTCTTGCCTGGAGAATCCCAGGGATGGGGGAGCCTGGTGGGCTGCCATCTATGGGGTCGCACAGAGTCAGACACGACTGAAGCGACTTAGCAGCAGCAGCAGCAGAACAAATACAATTTCCAAAAGTTCTTATTAAGACTTGCTAAAATTAAATGAAGTACATGTCTGTTTTGAGAAGAACTAGAATATATATTTACTAATATGAGGACATCAAGCTGAGGGTTCTGTTATATTTGGTAGATACTGAAATCAAGTTTGGGAATACTCCCAGTTCAAAGATACAATCAACTATGTATGAAGTTCTGTATTAAATTTAAAAGTGAATTACTCAAGTAGCAGTTTATACAAAATCTAGTGTCATATAGTATAGGTAAGAAAATAAAATCATACTTAGCATTCATTAACAGAAGTATGGTGAGTAGAGTTGGAGTTAGCACAAATCTGGCTCTGAAGGAATGTTCCTCAGATTTTCTTTTCTCCATCCAAGAGGTTTGTCAGTCTTTTTCAGATAAGTTCATGAATGGGCTTGGTGACATTGTAGAGATATACCAGGATAGATTCTCATCATTGTACGTGATTTCAAGACAGATGGAAATGCTCAATGAAATCCAAATGTTTACTTTCTACTTGATGTCAACAACCCCAATGTCAGGTTTCCTTTTAAATACTGGTTTTGCTATGCCCATTGTAAAAATGTCCTTCAACTCAGTAACTTTCCCCAACTTTGTAAGAAATGAGAGTAAATAGAAGTTATCAATGTACCACAACAGAATAAATATCAGAAACTGTATCCCTAGATGAAACAAAACAAAAAAACACACCAGAAGAGGAGGTATGTAAACCTTCCACCAAGGATGAAGTTTAAGGTTGAAGGAAAGTAGAAAACAATTGCTTGGAGAAGCATAAGCTCTTTAATCTTTGTTGAGACTTCCAAACAATCCTTCAAGTTTTATTCTAATTATAAGTGACAACCTGGCTTTTTTTGATTTTATATTTTCTTCATTAGAAATGTGTTGACTAATATCCTTTATCATGAGCAACCCTTCCCTACTTGATTTTAAGGGAATTCTGTTAGGAATAAGTCTAGAATTTTAAGCTAAAACTTACATGTTAAAAATTCAAGCAACATTTTATTTGTAAAAATTCATGGAATTCAATACTTTTACTACTAAACAAGATATTAGCAAAGTAAGTGAAATAAATATTAAATTCAAGAAAACAAAAAAAGGGAACAGAAAGACATAAACCCAATAGAAGAGACAAAAATATAAAGCTAAAATCAGAATGAAAACAGTATTTTATATGAATCCAAGACTGTTATTTGCAGTAAGTAAATAAAACAGTAAGCTAACTCAATTATGAAAGAACCCATGAGAGATTAAATGAAATCAGTTTAAAAATTTATGGCACAACTCTATGCCAACTGATTTTAAATTCTGAATAAAAGAGACTATCAATAAAATATAAATGAATACAATTAAGTCAGGGTTATATGAATAGACCAATATCAATGGATGAGATTGAGAAACTTATTAAAAAGTTGTGTGCTGTGCTATACTTAGTCATGTCCTACTCTTTGTGACCCTATGGACTGTAGCCTGCCAGGCTCCTCTGTCCATGAGGATTCTCCAGGCAAGAATGCTGGAGTGTGGGTTGCATGCCCTCCTTAAGGGGATCCTCCCAACCCAGGGATTGAACCCAGGTCTCCCGCATTGCAGGCAGATTCTTTACCATCTGAAACACCAGCAAAGCTCCCAAAGTATTAAAAAGTCACCCCTGTTAAAAAAGGACATTTCAGGAACTTCGCTGGTGGTCTGGTGGTTAAGAACCCACCATGCAATGCAGAGGATGTGGGTTTGATCTCTGGTTGGGAAACTAAGATAGCACATACTGCAGGGCAACTGAGCTCACACCTCGAACTACTGAGCCTGGACACAGTTAGAGAGACCATTCACCACAACATAGATCCTGCATGATGCAACAAAGATGCCATGTGCCACAACTAAGCACTGACACAGCTAAATAAACAAATAAAGTAGATATTTTTTAAATTGGCTAATTATTATTAGCCAATTAATTAATTAACTAAAAAATGACAGTTCAATATCATTTTAAATGTTAGTTCTTTTAAACCTACAGGAATAGACAACTGTGCTATTTAAACTACTCTACAACATAGAGAAAAAGGAAAATTCCATACTTATTTTCATAAAGCTATCACTATTTTGACAATAAAATATTCTGTATAAGCAGAAATTTCTAAGTAACAGTTACATAACAAAAAATGAACAAATATATATGCTTATAAATTGCTTTAAGTTTTTTTAAGTAATAAAAACATGGAGAACAATCTTGCTGCTGTTCAATCATTTAATGTAACCATGAAAATCATTGTCATGAGGAAAGCCCCCAAAGGTCCAATGGTTGGGGGTGGGAGGGGCTACCCAGGTGGCCCTAGAAGTAAAGAGCCCATGTGCTAATGCAGGAGGTGCAAGAGACTCGGGTTCAGTCCCTGGGTGGGGAAGATCTCCTGGAGAAGGAAATGGCAACCCACTCCAGTGTTCTTGCCTGGAGAATCCCATGGACAGAGGAGCCTGGCAGGCTACAGTCTATAGGGTTGCAAAGAGTAGGACATGATTGAGCGACTGAGCACACACACACACACACACACACACACACACAGCAGTGGTTAGGGCTCAGCGGGGGGGGGGGGGGGGGGCGGGTTCTATCCCTAGTCAGGGAACTAAGATTCCACAAGCCAAGTGGTATGGCTATATATATATGTATATATACACATATATATATATATACATATGTATATATATATATATATACACACATATATATACAAAAGCATTCTTGCCTAGAGAATCCTGTGGACAGAGGAGCCTGGTGGGCTGCTGTCTATGGGGTCACACAGAGTTGGACACAATTGAAGCGACTTAGCATGCATGCATGCATTGGAGAAGGAAATGGCAACCCACTCCAGTATTCTTGCCTGGAGAATCCCAGGGACAGAGGAGCCTGGTGGGCTGCCGTCTATGGGGTCACACAGAGTCGGACATGACTGAAGCGACTTAGTAGCATATATATATATAAATATATATATATATATATACACACACTTAGTCACTCAGTCTTGTTCCACTCTTTGCAACCCCATGGACTGTAGCCCGCCAGGCTCCTCTGTGGGATTCTCCAGGCAAGAATACTGGAGTGGGTTGCCATGCTTCCTCCAGGGGATCATCGCAACCCAGGGATTGAACCCAGTTCTCCTGCATTGCAGGCAGATTCTTTACCATCTGAGCCACTAAGGAAGCCCAAGAACACTTGGAGTGGGCAGCTGATTCCTTCTCCAGGGGAACCTCCCAACCTAGGAGTTGAACCGGGTCTACTGCATTGCAAGCGGATTCTTTACCAGCTGAGCTACCAGGGAAGCCCATATAAACATATACATATATTTTTTGTCATGAGATTTGATCAAGAAAATGAAATAGAACACATATATTTACATTTCCGTTTGACCCAAATTCTATGAAATGATAGAAAGTACTTAAAAAAAAAGATTTTGTAACATTTCTGAAAATTAACAGCATTAACTGAAAATATTAACAGACATCATTAGCTGAGACTATTAACTGAGAATTAGAAATTTATAAAGACTTCCTGAAGGTAGCATAAGCTGTAGATTAATGGAGAAAAGTGGAAGGAAACCCTCAGAGTTAAAAGCACATGCAAGAGGAGACAGTTTAGGAGGTGAGAATGGCTCAGTATTGACGTCAAGTGGATATCAGGAGTAGGAGGTGGCCTTCAAGGAAATGTTAATTGAGATAACCTGCATCTTCAACACTCTGCCTCTCCTAACAATACTAAAGAGAGAACTCTAGTGCACTCACCTCTTGGTTAAAACACTGAATGTGTTTTCTGTTCTAACATCTAACAGGCAGCAAAGTGTCTAGACATCTAAGATTACAGGTCTAGAGAAAATTGCAGCTGTTTGCAGACAATGATCATAAGTTTTGGGGAAAATGGTTTGAAACAAGCACATAATAGACGTACAGAAATGAGTGTGAAAAAGCAAAAGTTGTTCTTCCTTTAGTGATAATCAGCGGATGGTACAAGACAACCTGAAAGGACTCTTAACCAAATTTTTTTTTAGTAATCCTGAGAAGATAGTGAGTGTTGTCAGAAGATTTGGGAAGGGAACTGAAGCCTTGACAGAGTTTACTAAAGAGAATCATTTCCTAGTAATTTATAGGAAAGAATCAATAAAGAGAAGAGTATGGACAATAATTTTTAAAGACTCGTATTTCAGATTTTGGGGCTTCCCTAGGGCTCAGTGGTAAAGGATTTGCCTACCAATTCAGAGATGAGAGTTCAATCCCTGGGTCAGGATGATCCCCTGGGGAAGAAATGGTAATTCACTCCAGTACTCTTGCCTGAGAAGTCCCATAGACGGAGGAGCCTGGCAGCCTACAGTCCATGGGGTCAAAAAAGAGTCAAGCACAACTTAGCAACTGAACAACAGCAGCGACATCTCAGAGTTTAAATTTCCTGAATGATGGAACCTCTTACATGAAATGGCCAATCTTGCTATTGAATCGAGAACAGAAGCAGTGGTTGTTTCTCAAGCCTGGACATGCCTGCTTAGATATTGCAGCAGATCAGGGGAAAGTCATTCTGCCAACGATGGTCACAGTCAGCCATGAGAAACAAGAGTGTTCCAAAGCATGACCTTTTCTTGTTGGGGAAAGATGGCATTACACCTTGGAAGACTGCAGATTATCAAATAGCCAAGGCCAAGAGAAATGAATGTCTGATGCCATGCCTTAAGTGTCCTAGATACTGAGATTGTTAATGGCCTCAAATTAAATCATATGACAAATGTGATGTCTTTAGAGCCTATTAATAAAAAAAAACAGATTGCAAAGACTGTTCTTTTAAAATAAGCAATGAGGTGGACATTTCAGTCATTCTGACTCTTCTGTCATTGCTCTGTTCTCTACTTAAAGAAATATACAACATTAGATGTTACCATATGAATTGCACCTTGCAAGGAAGTCTTTTAAAAATAAAATAATGTCTGAGAATATATGAATTCTTGACTTACTAAAAAAGTTAGGGAAACCGTGGATAATTGAATATTGTCACATTAGATAAGCAGCCTCAGAATGACAATATTAATACTACCACCAGCTGCATGATTTTTGACAACATTAAATTTTATTTATTTACTTTGCATATGATCTCTCCATTTCCCTATCCTATTTTTAATTGGGTTTCCCATTTAACTGGATTGTCGGATCATATAGCCATTATTTTCTCTCTTTTAACTTTCATTTGTTTTAGTTCTACAAGTAACTGTATATTTTATGCTCTACCAATATTTATATTGATTTTCCCTAGGCATTTTGTTTGTCTGAGACTCATTCTCCAGTAAATTCATAAAGAAGGACTTGTGAGAACAGTCCCCTAGTTAACAACTGTTTGTATGCTTTTACTGGAGTGTTATTTTTGCATATAGAAACATCACACTTACTTTCTCTCCACATCTTTAATAGGTTACTCCACTTTCTTTTATCAAAGAGTGTTACGGTGGAGAACTCTTAGAATAATCTATTTTTATTCCTGTTGTAAGTCATTAGCAGTTTTTTATAGATGTCCAAGTAATTTTCTCTTTTTCTTTAAAGTCCAATTATCATTTTAAGACAGTTAGTTGTTCTGGGTCAGTATTCTCAGTTGGTGAATTTGTTCTTTCAATTTCTGGTTTCAAAACTTTTAAAAAGAAATTTCAGGAACATTTCTTGAGTTGGTGTTTTTAGAATTTATTCTATTACCTTGCTGTGTTTTCCTTCTTTAAGGCCTCCTAGTAACTGTGGGTTGGCTCTTCTTTGGCTGGTTTCAATAATTTTTACTTTCTCTAAAATCCTTTTTTTAATTAATTAATCTCTTCATTCCTTTTGATTTTAAGATTTTTTTTTCTTTTCACCTCTAATTTCTTTTAGGTGCTTTTGTCGTATGTATTATTTTCATTTTCTTTCTAGTCCAGACTTTGCTTAGGAAATGTTTGATTTTTTTTTTCCTTTTATTTCTAATTCATCCCTGAGTCCTGTTATCTCATTTCTATTAGAAAGTTCTGGAGTTTTTGTTTTTTATTGTATCTTTTCTGTGTTCATCTTTTTGAAGTATTGTCATTATCCCTAGGGATGTTATTCTTTTTATTATTCTCATTTTTCCTCATTAAAATTTTGTAGGAGATTTGACTTACATTCTTTAGCATTAAAAATTGGTACATGAAATCACTTTTACATACACCTAAACTCTAATAGGGAAGCATGGATCAGACAGACAACTTTCCTAACTTCACAAAGCTTAACTCTTCTCATTTTATTAAAAATTGTAGAGGCTTCCCTGGTGGCTCAGTGGTAAAGAACCTGCCTGCCAATGCAGGAGACACGGGTTCCATCCCTGGTCCAGGAAAATCCCACATGTCACGGAGCAACTAGCTCGTGTACAACTACTGAGCCTGTGCTCTAGAGCCTGGGAACCGCAAATCTTGAGCCCACAAACCACACCTACTGAAGCCCAGGAGCCTAGAGCCCGTGCTCTGCAACAAAAGCAACTAGAGAGACGAAGACCCAGCACAACCAAAATCAATCAATCAATAATATTAATAACTGTGTGCTGAAATCTAACACAGAAATCATTTTAAAAATTGTAATGGTTTGTTTTGTGACATTTCCTGGCCATGTTCTTATCCTACATTTTTGTCTGGGTTGTCTCTTTCTTTGTCTGTTTCATCTCTATTCTGCTCAATTTTGATTACTTTGGCAGTTTCTGCTCACTGCAGGGCTCTGTTTGTAAGGGAGCTGTAGGGGTGTTTGTGACGCAGACAGCTCCCACCCCTTCAGACCTCATTTAGGACCCTCACACTCAGCTGTACCTGAAGTGGGCAAAATCCCTGTTTCAGCTGCTTTTCTTATATTGGTGCTCTACTCATTTTGGTGGTTACTGGCTGGCTGTTTTGGACATCTTAGTCTGATCAGAAGTAGCTTTTAGGGACTTCTCTGGTGGCCGAGGGGCTATGACTCTGAGCTCCCAGTGCAGGGGCCGGGGTTTGATCACTGGTCAGAGAACTGATCTTGCTCACATGCCACAGCTCAAGATCCTGCATGCTGCAACTAAAGATCCTGCTGCAGTGAAGATTTTGCCTGCCACAACCAAGACCTGGCACAGCCAAAGAAAAAAATAATATTTTTAAGCACCTTTTATTTTCTTGTTTTATAGTCAGTTTTTATGCAAGACTTTCAAAAAATTCAAAGAGAGAGTCACTAATATTTGCAGTTTGGGAAAGTGACTCCTTTTTTTAAAAAAAATCATGTTATTAATTTATTTCTCAGGAATATTCTAAGTGCTAGGACCTAGTGGCTCAGATGGTAAAGAATCTGCCAGCAAAGCAGGAGCCCCCAGTTCAATTTCTAGGTCTAGCAGTTATGCTGGAGAAGAGATTGCCTACCCACTCTAGTATTCTTGGGCTTCCCTTATGGCTCAGCTGGTAAATAATCTGTCTGCAATGTGGGAGACCTCTGTTCGATTCCTGGGTTCAGAAGATCCCCTGGAGGAGGGCATGGCAACCCACTCCAGTATTCTTGCCCGGAGAATCCCCATGGACAGAGGAGCCTGGCTGGCTACAGTCCACGGGGTCATGAAGAGTTGGACATGACCAAGCAACTAAGCACAGCACAGGAATACAGAAGTGAGCAAAATAGAGAAAACTCCTGCTCTTACGGGATTTGCCTTTTAGGGTCAAGAAGGACAACAGACAAAACCAAAACCGATCTAATTTGTGTTTGATAGTAATAAGTGCCAAGGAGGGAAAAACACTGGGGAAGGAGGAGATGGGTGATCAGGGTTGGGTAGACATGGGAGGTCTCACTGAACAGGGAACTTTTACAGAAAGACATGTGGTACTTAGCAGTGAAACGTGTGGATTTCAGGCAGAGGGACCATCCCTCAAGACCGTGAAGCTGGAGGAGCCCGGAGTGTTGGAGGAATAGTTGGAGGGCAGTGCAACAATAAAGGTGTGGAGGAAGGGCAGATCTTCTGGCTATGAAGGGGCTGGGTGCGGGTAGTAGGCAGATCATGTAGGGTCTTGTCACCAGTGAAGACTTCAGATCTACTTCATTCAGACTCTAGCCTGTATCCTGTGTCACCTGGATGTCAGGGTTTCCCCTTCCAACCAGAGATCTCTAAGCCTTAGCTACCTGTGCCTGAAGAATCTGTTACTTCTGAAGTTGTCAAAAATTACTTCCCTCCACCTCCTTATCTTGGAGTAATGAGGGCATCCAAATGTGAGTCCCTGGCTAGAGGAGCCATGGATGACCAGTTAGGAATAATCAGTATAGGATTTGGCATCATGCACCACTTGAAGTTTATGGGACCTTGGTCAGATCACTTTCTTCGATGAAACTCAGTGTCTTTGTTTGAAAAATGGAAATAATAACAGAATATATAAATACCACTGGTGTGAAGAATAAATGAAATAATATCAAATCATACTCATGATATAATAATAATATCATACTCAGCATATAATGCAGGCTGAATAAATGTTAGCTTCATTATTTTAAAATAAAATTTGATTATGTATTCACTCTATGAATTTTCTTCTCTATGGCTTCTGATTTTATTGCATGCTTGTAACAAGCCTTTCTGGTCTAAGATATCTATATATTTTTAATGTATTATATGTACATAACTTATCTACATGCAATTTATCTGTACATATTTAATTTTTTCTCCTGGTATGCTTTAGAATAGGTTGCTTTGAAATTTAAAACCTACTATTGGACAGCTTCTATGATATAAAAACATATCAATCTATGTCTATGTATAATAGATTCGCTTTGTTGTACACCTGAAGCTAACACACATTGTAGATCAATTATACCCCAATCAAAAAATATATATCAATCTAACTTCAAGTTTGAGTACATGACCTGTCAGTTGTTGCTCTATTTAATCATTTATCTTTTTCCTACTGACTAGGAAACTCACTTTTATCATATAAGTTCTTACATATTCTTCCATCTGTGCTTTCCATTCCTGTATTGTTGGTTTCCTCTATCAAAGCCAAGTTTTTCTGTTTACAGCATACTTGTCACGTTTCAGTGTGTGAAATATCATTTGTGCTCCCATTGTTCTTATGTTTCAGACTTTTTCCTGCTGTTCTCATTTAGTTTTTCAGTTGAACACCATGATAATTTAAAAATATATTTAATAAATACAGTGTATTGATATTATATTTCTCAATTGATTTGGGCCTAACATCTTTACAATATTTAGTCTTTAAAAAAAAAAACAAGGCAAGTCACTTTATTAATTAAAAACTTGCCCCACATGTAGACTTTTAAAGCACTGTTACAAACTGATTCTGTAAATTCTTAACCAATTCCTGGATATTTTTGGTAGTTTTGATTGTTGTTGTAGTGTGTGTATTTTTTTAAATTGTATTTTGAAACTTATCATTGGCATATAAACAAAGTATTTTTAGGTATTTTTAAAACATCCATTTAGGATCCCTAAAGAAGACATTTCCAATCCGTCTGGAGGAAATAACCCTGGCTTTGGTATTTTGGGGGATTAGGAGGAAAAGAGGCTTCTGCTTCAACTTTGAGGATGTTACCACTGGATGCATCTGCAGTTTTCAGAACTCTTTCTCTGTCCTCAGTGTGTCCAATCCCCAGTCCAGACAAGTGACCTCTCCAGAGGAGAAAAGTCTGGTGCTGCAAAGGGAAGGCTGGCTACACAGCTGTGTGGAAACCGGAAGGGGCTTTCCAAATCAAATTACCCCAATGTGTCTTTCAACCAAACTTTCAGATACCGACCTCACCTTCATCCTCATCATATTCCATAATACAAATAAGGTTGCTTCTCAGCTTTCCCTACAGGTGATTTTCTACATTTTTTTGTTTGTTAAATCACAGTCCTTACTACGTCTTTGTCTTTCTATTGCCTCCAAATTTTGTCTCACTTCCAGTTTGCTTTATCACTGTGGTTTGTAGCTTAAAAAGCATTGTCTCCTGATTTACTATCTTAAGTTGGGTTAGATGGTAAAGAATCTGTCTGCAATGCATGAGACCTGGGTTTGATCCCTGGGTTGGGTTGGGAAGATCCCCTGGAGAAGAGAATGGCAACTTACTCCAGCATTCTTGCTTGGAGAATTCCATGAAGTGTGGAGCCTGGCGGGCTATAGTCCATGGGGTCACAAAGAGTTGGACACAACTGAGCACCTACAACAAGTAGGGTTGTAGTAAGGAGCTGTTATAAAAAACATGAATCCAAATTGCTTTCTCCTAAAACCAATCTCACTAATATGCTACAACTTCTCTGCCTTTTTTCTCCATTATATGTGCTTCTGACTGTAAATTTAAAAATTTGAATTTACCTCCTATTTTACTAATATGTAAATAGTCAGGAAAGTACATCAAATTAAATGCATTTTTTATATCTCTAAAGATGATCACACATCTCTTTTCTTTCAATCTAATACTGTTTATCATGTATGTTTGTGTGTGTATGTGTGTGTGTGTATATTTACTACTGAACCATGACTACATTTGTGAAATAAACCTTGTATGATCTTTGTGATATCGAACTTATAAGAAAACAAACAGCCTTGCTGAAGTATCTTTGACATACAATGAACTGCACATATTTAAAGTGTACAATTTGACAAGTTTTGACATAAGTTTATATTCATGAAATCATTACCACTGGTATTATACTTTTGATGTTTAAATTCACTTGTAAGTGTATTATTCAGAATTTAAGAATATCTTTAGACTTGTAGTCAGCCTGTTTTTCCCTTTTTTGTGCTCCCATAGGTTTTGGTATCAATAGATGCATGAAATGATCAAATTTACAATTCAGATATAAAAGGTGGCAAACTCAAGTAACTTAATCTAGTGTGAGCTCTGAATGATAAGACTTAATTTCATATTTCTTTCAGGTTTCTAGCTGTTTGAACTTTAATCAATTGTGCATGCTTAGTTGTGTCTGACTCTCTGCGATCCCACAGACTGTACCTCGCCAAGCTCCTCTGTCCATGAAATTTCCCAGACAAGAATATTGGAGTGGGTTGTGATTTCCTCTTCCATGGGTTCTTCCTAACCCAGGGATTGAACTGCAACTCCTGTGGCTTCTGCATTGGTGGGAGGATTCTTTACCTTACCACTGAGCCACCTTGGAAGACCTCATTTGAACTTTAGCAGGATACATAATGTTTCTAAGCCTCAATTCATTCATCCATATAATAGTGATACATAGTACCTGAACTAGTAGGGTTATGTGAAGACTAAATATAATAATTGTAAGGTGCTAGGAAAATAGTGAGAGCTAATTAAAATTTATATTGATGTTGTAACTGCCAATATTAATTGACTTAGCATCTATTATTTTCTCCATTTCTATTATATTCTTTACTTTCATTTTAATCTTTTTCTGTTATTGTTGTTGTTGTACTGAGAGAATTATATCTTATGTTGCACTGCTACCTAAGTTATTTTAATTTTTGCAATGTCTTGTTAAAATTGTCATAATATGAAGGTTTCCAAGAGTCTCATGAATATACACTCACCTGAATAGAAATCAGTGTAATTTACTAATTAATGTGAACTTGGGCAAATTAATTAACCCCTCTGTATTTCTGTTTCTTTATGTGTAAAATGGAGATAATGACAATACCTGTTAATAGGACTATTGTGAGGATTAAATGAGGCTAGATAATAAACTGTGGAAAATTTTGGAAGAAATGGGAATACCAGGCCACCTGACTTGCCTCTTGAGAAACCTGTATGCAGGTCAGGAAGCAACAGTTAAAACTGGACATGGAACAACAGACTGGTTCCAAATAGGAAAAGGAGTACATCCAGGCTGTATATTGTCACCCTGCTTATTTAAGTTATATGCAGAGTACATCATGAGAAATGCTGGGCTGAAGGAAGCACAAGCCGGAATCAAGATTGTTGGGAAAAATATCAATAACCTCAGATATGCAGATGACACCACCCTTATGGCAGAAAGTGAAGAACTCAAGAACCTCTTGATGAAAGTGAAAGAGGAGAGTGAAAAAGTTGGCTTAAAGCTCAACATTCAGAAAACTAAGTTCATTGCACTGGTCCCATCACTTCATGGCAAATAGGTGGGGAAACAGTGAAAACAGTGGCTGACTTTATTTTTTGGGGCTCCAAAAATCACTGCAGATGATGACTGTAGCCATGAAATAAAAATATGCACACTCCTTGGAAGGAAAGTTATGACTAACCTAGACAGCATATTAAAAAGCAGAGACATTACATTGTCAACAAAGGTCCATCTAGTCAAGGCTATGGTCTTTCCAGGAGTCATGTATGGATGTGAGAGTTGGACTATAAAGAAAGCTGAGCACCGAAGAATTGATGCTTTTGAACTGTGGTGTTGGAGAAGACTCTTGAGAGTCCCTTGGACTGCAAGGAGATCCAACCAGTCCATCCTAAAGGAGATTAGTCCTGAGTGTTCATTGGAAGGACTGATGTTGAAGCTGAACTCCAATCCTTTGGCGCCCTAATGCGCAGAGCTGACTCATTTGAAAAGACCCTGATGCTGGGAAAGATTGAGGGCAGGAGGAGAAGGGGACGACAGAGGATGAGATGGTTGGATGACATCACTGACTCAATGGACATGAGCTTGGGTGGACTCTGGGAGTTGGTGATGGACAGGGAGGCCTGGCGTGCTGCGGTTCATGGGGTCGCAGAGAGTCAGACACGACTGAGCGACTGAACTGAGAAAAGTAAAATGATTAAACAGTGAAGACACTGATTAGAGCAAGAGCCCAATAGATGTCAGTTCTTATTTGTATTCTTACAGTTTTCAGGGGGATAATTGTATTCAGATCATGAAGTGAAATTACACCAACAACCGTAATGAATTTCCTGTACTTTACTGCTGCCTCTATGTACAATGGAGATATAAAATAAGCTGTGCTTTTGTGGAGGATCTAAGATAGAGGGCATCACAGTATTAGGGTGTGGAGGGATGATAGTTGAGTGTCCTTACTAAAAACAATAAAAGGTTGTTTTTAGAGAATTTAACTCCTTTCATGGGAGCTGAAAGCTCAGTTGGTAAAGAATCTGCCTGCAATACAGGAGACCCTGGTTCAATTCCTGGATTGGGAAGATCGCTGGAGAAGGGATAGGATATCCACTCTAGTATTCTTGGGCTTCTCTTGTGGCTCAGCTGGTAAAAAATCCAACTGCAATGCGGGAGACCTGGGTTTGATCCCTGGGTTGGGAAGATTCTCTGGAGATGGGAAAAACTACCTACTCCAGTATTCTGGCCTGGAGAATTTCATGGACTGTAGAGTCCATGGGGTCGCAAAGAGTCGGACACAACTGAGCGACTAACACACTTTATGGGAGCAGATAGTTCCCATCCTCTTCTTATGTGGCATGCCACACATACAGGGTATATGAGTTCTACCTACTCAAGTTTGCCCACAGCTATTATTGGATAGAAGCTTAAAAATGTGACAACCATTATAATTAACGATATAGAGTAATTTTCCCTCATACTCTTAGGATATTGCTTTTATACATGGGAAAGCATTTTAATGATAATAATGATTAAGTATTATTTTCAGGACTTCAGGCTGAAATATTCTGCTTAGAACTGACAGAATATTGTTTCCTTTATATGAGACTTTGAACCATACCCATACAGTGCCTTGTACCTGGTAGGCGTTGGATCTATATTTTCAAAATAAATATGTATTTCCTTAAACCCAGATAAACACTGGAAGATATTTATCTGAATAACTGATGGTAAACATACACACTGCTTCAATTCATAAACCACTTCCAAAGTATTCTGAATCTGTGGCACATTCCTTATTAATGGTGAGACCATAAGGTTGTAGCTGGCAGGTGTTCTGAATACCACTGGTGATAATCTTGGATCTGGTACAGTTCAAAGAATGTTCCAGTTTTCAGTGAGACTGAGAAGTGTCTGAGACCAGATCCTCCATCGTCACTTCACTCCCTTTGTGTGTGCCTGAACTGTGAATACTCCATTCTCATCAAAATGAAACACAAGAGAACTGTATTTTCCTCTAACTGGACCTTCTAAATGACCTTCTAATTGGAAGGTCATTGTGAATGAAACCCAGTTTCCTGTTGAGCAGATTCTTGTTAACCTGAAGTCTATTCACTTAGGATTTCTCAAATCTTGCCTTCCTTGTCAGTTAACCCTCTGTGGAAAAAACAGCAGACATCTGGCTCAAAGCACAGAGGCCAATGTGAGACCATGAACATGTTGATTGCTTTCTCTTCTTTTTCTTCTATTTGCAAATTTTCCTAACATCTTTAAGCTACTTTACAATCAAGAGGAACATAGCTGTGCTAGGTGATTATTTATCCCTCGGCTTAGCCATTTGTTCTGATGTGGGGAATGAAAAGAAAGGATCAAAATGGAGACAATATAAATGCTAGAGGATAATCAAAGAAGCAGAAAAAAAATATTCCTGAGTGGAAAGAAAGACTGATTTTCAATTCAAAAGGATTTTGAGCCCTGGATAAGCATACTGAAAAAAACAAATAGACATACTTTTTCATGCATCCTAGCAAATGTACCATGTTCCAAAGATAAAGAGAAAAACCACACATGCTTCTGGATGAAAACAAAGGTTGCCTAACAAGGGAAGATAGCTAGACAGTCTCCAGTTAGAAGACAAAGAAGTAATATTTACAGATCTCCAAAGAGAAACAGTTGTGACCTTTATGTTGTCAGCCATGCTATTACTCTAGTGTGAGGGTAAAATCAAGTCCTTTACGGACATGCCAGGATCCAGAAATGCCACACATGCAATTTTCTGAAAAAAAAACAAAAAAAAAAAAACAAAAAACACAACAACAACAACAAAAACAACAACAACAAACCACAGAGCTAATTAAAACAAAAGTATTAGGAAAAGAGGCCTCAGATTTAGCATAACATTTTTTTTTTCATTGCAGTGGGTTTTGTCATACATTGACATGAATCAGCCATGGAGTTACATGTATTCCCCATCCCGATCCCCCCTCCCACCTCCCCCCCACCCGATTCCCCTGGGTCCTCCCAGTGCACCTGGCCCGAGCACCTGTCTCATGCATCCCACCTGGGCCGGTGGTCTGTTTCACCATAGATAATATACATAGCATAACATTTAACACATGTTATGGGTGTGCTAAGTCAGTTCAGTCGTGTCTGACTCTGTGACTCAATGGACTGTAGCCTATCAGGCTCCACTGTCTGTGGATTCTCCAGGCAAGAATACTGGAGTGGGTTGCCATTTCCTCTCCATGGTAGGAACATGGTAGGCATTCAATAAATATTTGCTGATATGAATGAATAGATTTTTATTTCAGTGGTTTTTATGAGGCTAGTTAATGGTAAATAAAAGGTAAAATGATTAGTACTACCTTTGAAAATGTATCTGTTTCTGTGTTCACTAGAACAATATGAGAGCAGAAAGATAAAAATGAATGGCCGTTATTTGGCATATTATAAACTTTGATCTCAGGGGGGACAGTGTATTGGTTAAAAGGCATCTGTGTGTGTTCTCAGTCACGTCTGATCCTTTGTAACCCTATGGCCATAGCTCTCCAGGCTCCTCTGTCCATGGCATTTCCCAGGCAAGAATACTGAAGTGGGTTGCCATTTCCTTCTCCAGGTGATCTTCCTCATTCAGAGATTAAACCTGCATCTCTTATGTCTCTTGCATTGGCAGGCAGATTGTTTATCACTGGGTCACCCGGGAAGCCCAAAGAAATGGGCTTCAGGAAATTTTTTTTTTTTCCTTAGGATAGATTTACTGAAATTAACATTTTCAGCCTGGATTTCATGACCTTGGTGGCTCAGATGGTAAAGAATCCACCTGCAATGCAGGAGACCCAAGTTTGATTCCTGGGTCAGGAAGATCTCCTGGAGAAGGAAATGGCAACTCACTCCAGTATTCTTACCTGGAGAATTCCATGGACAGAGGAGCCTGGCAGGCTACAGTCCATGGAATGGCAATGACTGGGATGGGGTGAGCAAATTTGTTTTTGTTACACCACAATGTTTTTCTAATTTAAAAAAAAAAAATTTAAATGTCTCTGAGTGGGTTATCTGACCTACCTCCTGAGGAATCTGTATGCAGGTCAAGAAGCAACAGTTAGAATGGGACATGGAACAACAGACTGGTTCCAAATCGGGAAAGGAGTATGTCAAGGGTGTATATTGCTTATTTAACAATAAACTTATTTAACTTATATGCCGAGTTAACTTATATGCAGACTACATCATGAGAAATGCTGGACTGAATGAAGTACAAGCTGGAATCAAGATTGCCAGGAGAAATATCAATAACCTCAGATACGCAGATGATACCACTCTGATGGCAGAAAGCGAAGAACTAAAGAGTCTCTTGACGAAAGTGACAGAAGAGAGTGGAAAAGTTGGCTTAAAACTCAACATTCAGAAAACTAAGATCATGGCACCCAATCCCATCACTTCATGGCAAATAGATGGGGAAACAGTGGAAACAGTGACAAATTTCATTTTTCTGGCCTCCAAAATCACTGCAGATGGTGATTACAGCCATGAAATTAAAAGACACTTGCTCCTTGGGAAAAAAGTTATGACCAACCTAGATAGCATATTAAAAAGCAGAGACATTACTTTGCCAACCAAGTTCCATCTAGTCAAAGCTGTGGTTTTTCCAGTAGTCATGTATGGATGTGAGAGTTGGACTATAAAGAAAGCTGACGCCAAAGAATTGATGCTTTTGAATTGTGGTGTTGGAGAAGACTCTTGAGAGTCCCTTGGACTGCAAGGAGATCCAACCAGTCAATCCTAAAGGAAATCAGTCCTGAATATTCACTGGAAGTTTTGAGTAAACTCCAGGAGTTGGTGATGGACATGGAGGCCTGGCGTGCTGCAGTCCATGGGGTCACAAAGAGTTGGACACAACTGAGCGACTGAACTGAACTGAACTGAGTGGGTCATGCATCCTCTGTTTTGTCATACTCTCCACCCTTGCCTCTTGTATCATTCTTCATACCATTAATTTTTACTAGTTCCATGGTGCTTGAACGTTTTTGAGTTTGTGAACACTAGTTAGACTGCAATGCTTCTTAGGGGATCAAATGAGTTTACAGAACCACAAGGGATGTAAAATAACACTGCTGAGAGTCTTGGGCTTTCTATGGGAACTGATACAAAATGAGTAAGATGTGGTGAGTCCTCATATCTCCAACTGTGGTGGTAGCTAGTGTTGGACATGAAACTTGGTGTCTTCCTTGAAGCACGCAGGGCTTCCTTACATTTCTGTCTGTGGACATGCAGGGGCTGACCGAGTGTGGTTGTGATCACTGGAGCATCCTGAGAAGGGGTCCTTTTCTTCTAATACAATAGAAAACAAATAAAAAAGACATCCTTTCTAAAATAAAACAATAAAATTGTTTCACTTTTGAACACTGCTGTAAACATGCTTGTTTATGGCCTTGAGTGACTATACAAAAATATTCAAAATAAGAAATTTAACCCAGAGCTAGACATATAGTAGGGGCTTCCCTCATAGCTCAGTTGGCAAAGAACCTGCCTTCAATGCAGGAGACCGGGGTTCGATCCCTGGGTCAGGAAGATTCCCTGGAGAAGAAGATGGCAACTCACTGGAGTATTCTTGCCTGGAGAATTCCATGGACAGAGGAACCTGGCAGGCTAAAGTCCATGGGGTCGCAAGAGTCAGACATGATTAAGTGACTAAACCACCACAGACATATAGTGAGAGTTCTATAAATGTAACCTATTATGTTTAACATTGTTGTGATTACTTTTACAGTTAGCAAAATATATGACTAATTCAGTTTATAATTGCTTCATCAGATATTGATTTTTTTTCCTGATTAATTTCTTGGCTCACTTCTAGTATTATTGTGATAGTTTTTAAAAGACATACCTGAACAGGAGGACACATATAAGAAACAGAACAACTCTCAAGCTTGACAAAACCCACCAAAATTAGTACAAGCATCCTTTATGCTAATAAAAGCAGAAAGTTCTGGCAAACTATTTCCTGTGGGCTATAATTTGTAGACTTACTGACATGAGGATATAATTGATGTCTTATACCTTGATTCCAGTAAAGCTTCAGATATAGATTCTTGTGATACTTGTGGACAAAACAAAGAATAAGAACTTTAATATAGTGCAATTAAGTATATTTGTAAACGATCTCATAATTCTGTTTAATGGTAGGCTATAGGGCATGCCACAGACTCTGTTCTTCCCATTCTGGACAGTGCTCTTTTTTGTTAAATGAAACTGTTAATTTGTATTTTTTTATTTCTTTTTTAGTTGGAGGATAATTACTTGACAATATTTTATTAGCTTCTGCTATATGACAGTGTGAATCAGCTATATGGATACATATATCCCCTCTCTTGTAAGCCTCCCTCCCACCCCCACCCCCAATCCCATGCCTTAGATCATCACAGGGCACTGAGCTGAGCTCCCTGTGCGATACAGCAGCTTCCCACCAGCTATCTATTTTACACACAGTGGGGTATATATGTCAGTGCCACTCTCCATTCATCCCACCCTTTCCTTCCTCCTGTGTCCACAAGTCCATTCTCTGTGGTGGGCCATGTTCTGATCAATGATTTTCTCACACACTTGGATGAGGATACACTTTGGTTGATTTCCAAAACTTACAGTCTATAGATTCTTACCTTAGATTATCTTCCACAGCTAAAGGTATAGACACAAATTTGGTAGGCAATGAAAATACAAAAGGAGTGATGGAGTATCGGTACTTGTATTTGCATGTCAGCAAACAAGAGATTATCTTGTCACCCATCAATCACCTCACATGGAAAATTGCAACCTATAGCTATGGTAATATATGTATAATATATATATAATAATATACACAGCAAGTGACTGGACTAGAAGAAAGGAACAAAGCTGGTATTCATGGAGAAGGAATGGCCATTACTATATTATTAGCAGTGGTTACTTATAGACCTGGGCCAGATCTATGATCTAGATACCAAGCAGGAAAATTTAATATATTCAGCAACACAGAGAATTTAATGTCCTTGGATCACATACTAAAAACAGGAAAATGAGTATGATAATGATTTATATTAAAAAAATTTAGGTTTGATTACATCCATTAGTATTCCCCATAAAGGTTTTGCATATGAATTTTTCTTAGATACTTGATTTTTTGCTGAGATAATGGTAATTTTTTCTTTTAAAAGAATAATTCATTTGAACTCTTGATGGTACGAAGAAATGGAATGGATTTTTACATGTTTGTTTGTGTCTCTTGATCTTATTCTAACAACATATTAAAGAATATGTTTGGATTTTCATAATGCATGAATAAAGATAGTTTTATTTCAAACTTTACAATTTGTATCTTTTATAAAATTTTCTGATCTTACTGAGATTGGTGAAAACTTCCAAAAAATAAACTTAGATGTTTATTGCTGATTTGGTCTCAGACTCAACGGGAATGATTTCTATGTACCATTGATAGGTATAGTATATTTGTCTAGGTATTTATAGACAACTTTTTATCAGAAAAAAGAATATTTCATATTGTCTCCAGCTTTCTGAGAATGTTTATTGTGAATACATGTAGAACTCTACCAAACTTTTTTTCCCGTCTTGGTGTTTCTCCTTTAATCTGTTAATTTATTGATTATATTAATTGATTTCCTAATGCTTCATTATTGAGGTCTCATTGGCTATGTAATTGATGGCAGTTTGGTTTCTATTTAGTTAAGATGTTCTTGCTATGTTAACTAAGGACCCTCTTGGTGATTCCCTGTAAGTGGCTTTTTACTAATATCAGGAAATATTGGTTACACTTCCCTTGTAATGGCTTCCCAGTTGGTGCAGTAATAAAGAACCCACTTACCAATACAGGAGGTGCGAGAAATGTCAGTTTGATCCGTGGGTCAGGAATATCCCCTGGAGTGGGAAATGGAATATCCACTCCAGCATTCTTGGAAAAATCCCACGGACAGAGGAACCTGGAGAGCTATAGTCCACGTGGTTGCAAAGAGTCAGACATGACTAAGCACACACCACACACTTTTCCTTGTGATACTCCTTGCTCTTGATTGTTCTGAAACTGTAGTCTCTTGGTTTCCATCCTCCATTTGCCTGTATTTTCATCTTTCTTTGGTGTTTTCATTGTCTAGTGTTCCTCATGGACCTGGGAGCTCATCACGTCTTATGAATCAAGTATATACTGATGATACTTCGCAGTCTGCTTGGAGCCCGAATTCCTTTTCTGAGCTGCAGTCATAAATACCCAAGTGCCTATCCATGTTTCCTCTTGGGTGATGTACAGATAGTCCAAAATGTTCAAAACAGAACTTGTCATCTCCCACCTTTTTCTTCTTTTTCCTACCCTAATGGCTTCTAAACCTGTTATTTCTCCAACGATTCCCTCAGGTCACTATATTCCACATATCCAGGTGCAAAACAAGCATGCTGTCGTTGTTGACTTCTCTTCCTTTCTATAACCCCCAAATCCATCACCAAGCCTTACTGATTCTACTTCCTGGATGCTTCTCATTGTTGTGAATTTCTACCTCTAGATATTAATTTATTAATAGCTATATGTACCATTCTCCTCTTGAAAACAGAACCAAATTTCTTGCTCTAGCCAATAAATTGCTTCCTCTCTTTTTTCCTTCCCTTTTTCCTTCTTGTTCGTTCTTTCCCCCTTTCTTCCATTCTTTCTTTCTTCTTACAATTTTAAGTATTTGTCCTAAATAAAAATATATTTTGTACAAAATAACCTACCAACAGTTCATTACACATCATTGTTCTTGAAAAATACCCTTTAAAAATTAGTAGAATTTAACTGAGGAGTGTGACAGCAGCATTGAAAAGGTTGAATTTTTAAATGATTTTATTCATTCTGGGGGGATGTTATCTGGCAATACTTAAATGCTTGAATAACTAACACTAACAATAGAATACCTGCAAACACACCAAGATACAAAGTCTGTAAAGCTCACTTCTGATGCATTAATGGCTTTGGTCAAAATTACTGTTCCTAGAATACAGAACTGATACATTTGTTCACTATTTTCTTATTTACACTATAACGGTTTTCTACCTATTCTCTGCCTACTATTTAATTGTGCATGTTACTGAACTTTCAGTTAGACTTTTATTTCAGAGAAGTGTGGGTTTTAGTGTCTTTTTGTAGTTGTTCAGCCAGTCCAAATTACTTGCCAGTTTCCTCATGAAATTCTAAATATCTTAAAAATCCAAAGCAGATATCACCTCCCTTTCTCTCCTGAAAATGTTTGTAGTTACCTTTTCCATGTTCACATTACACTCTATTTTTACTTCTATATTGTTATTTCTTTCTGTGTTTTGACTATCTTATAGATTTCCTAATGCTTTCTTTGTTCTTTTTTGTATTAACCTATTCTGCATTTGGAAAAAACTCTGACACAAAGTAGGCACTTGTAAGATATAATCATTGAATAATACCTAAATTACTTAGCTTATTTCTGAAGCAAGCTAAGATATTTTGATCCAAATGGTATAGGACTTCTGGTGAGGAGGAAAGTATAATCAGTGAAAAAGAACCTTTCCATATTTGCATGCATATTTGCCTTTAACATTTTCATCACCACCACAAGGGGAAAATTTCAGTCTCTGCCCATGATAAATGGACACACAAACTATTTGACTTGAAAATTAGTAGCTCTCTCAAAGAAATAAAACCATTTCCATGAAAGTACTTAAGACTGTAAAACTTAGCAGATCTTTCTGGATTGATATTGGCATCACAATCAAAGCAGAAAGGTTCTCTAGGTATGAGACTGTATCCAACAGCAAGAATTCTTCTTCAGACTGGAACTGCAATAAAAGCACTGAAGATAAGGATCAGAAATGGATCGTATTCTGCTGTAGCTTTATTCTAAATTTTTCATTGAGACATAGTATTAGTAATCTGGATTTCGTCCAGTGGAAATGTTCCCTGGGTTGAGTACACTCTTTCTGATACTGTCAGGAATGGAATTCTTAATCGGAATTCTAGGCAATGTGTTCATTGGACTGGTACTCTGCTCTGAATGCATTAAGAACCAAAAGACATCTTTATTTGACTTCATCCTCACTGGCTTGGCTATCTCCAGAATCAGCCAACTGTTGGTGTATTTTTTGCAATCACTTATAATGGGACTAGATCCACAGGTATTTGCCATTTTTAAACTAGCAAAACCCATTTCTTTACTTTGGAGAATATCTAATCATTTAACTACCTGGCTTATCACCTGCCTAAGTATTTTCTATCTCCTTAAGATAGCTCATTTCTCCCACTCTCTTTTTTTCTGGCTGAAGTGGAGAATGAACAGAGTCATTCTTGTGATGCTTGCATTTTCTTTGGTCTTTCTGATTTTGGACATTCTATTGCTAGAAACATTTAGTGATCTCTTCTGGAATTTAATAAATGAAGGCAATTTGACTTTAGCTGAAAGTAAAACTCATTATATTAAAAGTGAGATTCTTCTTAGTTTCTCCTATTTCGTTCCTATTGTTCTGTCCCTGCTCTCATTGTTTTTTTTATTTCAGTCATTGGTGAAACACACCAGAAATTTGCAGCTCAATTTTGTGGGTTCCAGGGACTTCAGCACAAAGGCCCATAAAAGAGCCATGAAAATGGTGACATCATTCCTCCTCCTTATCATGGTTCATTTTCTATTCACACAATTGACAAATTGGATGTTTCATAGGTTCTTGGACAATAAGTTAACAAAGTTCATCATGTTAGTACTATATGTCTTTCCTTCAGGCCACTCGTTCATGTTGATTCTGGGAAACAGCCAATTGAGACAAATAGCCTTGAAGGTACTGAAGCATCTTAAAAGCTTCTTGAAAAGACAAAATCCATTGGATTTATAGAAACACTTTTCAGAGTCTTTTCAAAGATGAAAACTTTATGAGGAGATTTTGAGGGTTAATTTCCACTTCTACTGTTTTGTTTTTTCTCTTGGGTTCCTTTAGTTATTGTTGAGCATAACTGAAATTTTCCCTAGAACGGGTTGCTTTTGATGATAATTAACACATGGTCATTGGTTACCAATGTTTAAAAGTTTCAAATATTCTTTTAAAGAGAGTCAAATTAGATCTCTGAAAAAGATGTGTGTACTTTCAACTCGTATATGGGAGATGAGGCTTGTAACTCTTTAGAAATTAAGATAAATCCTAAACCAGACAAAGTAGAAGATCTATAAAATATTGATAGAAAAGTTAACTAAGCAGCTAAAGTCATGGGTGGTAAAAACATAACCTCATAGCTCAAAAGTCTTAAAAACAAAAAGGCTTTGCATTGTCATTGGGAGTCTTATTGATAACAAAGAAATAAGATGTTTCCGAATAACAGTGATATTCATAGTGCCGCTGCCAATATAGACGTTATCTGCAAAAAAATGAAAAAGACCTCTTCCTTTCCAATATTTGTTTTTATATTACAACGTTGTATCAATTACCATATTTCTTTATCTTCTATGCCTACATCAATCCGTGTTATAAGAACACTACTGCAAAACAGCAAGGTTACCAGGCATCTCCATCTTGAGGTTTCAATAGTTTTTATCACGTTAAAGAAGTGTTCTCCTAGACCAAGCCTATTAATGGTTCTATCTGGATTGAGGGTGAAATTTTATCAGAAGTCTTTTTGACATCTATCCAATATATTACTTTTATTTCCTTGGAAAAAAGAATTGTATTCATAGTACAAAATTAAATAAATCATCTTTAAGTAGAAGTTCAAAATATGCTTATAATAGTAATCTTAATTTGAAACCCCAAATCATAAATGATGTATCTGGGCACTTACTAATTTTGCTAAATTCCAGGACATGGAGTATGTATTTTAAGAGTGGTAGAATTCAATATTTCTATCATGTTATGTAATAGAAGTAAACATATATGGAAGAATTATCCTTAATTCAAAATCACACTACTGCTCTTACAAAAATATCATAATTACAGTTTGAGAATATATTTTTGTCTGTGAGGATACATTTTCTTGTAATCTGATCAGTAGAGTTCTTAGAGAAACAAATGGAAACAGGTCAGTACTAAAGACACAGAAATTTTTTAATAGAACATTACATGTTTAGTGTAAATTTTGGTCATGCATGTGTATGTATAGTGTTGTTTGGACTAAAAAAATCTGAATTTATATAAGGTGACTACAAATTGTAAATAAGGTTAAGGATAAGAAAGTTTATAAAGTTTCAAGATGATGGTATGAATTTTAATATTGCACAGATGCTATACTTGTATATATCATGGAAATTATTAGAAATAATCCTTTTTAATGTTTACCTTTGATCTAATCTTTAGATTGTATTAGAGTAAAGAAACAAAAAGTTGCAATTAGATGGTGATAAATATGTGATCTATAAGTTAACCTTAATAAAGCCATAGGTAAGGGCACTGCTTTAGGGCTGTTCCCTGAAGCTAGGAATGATGTTAAATTATTAATATTTTTGTCCACCCTCAAACACCATATGTAGGAAACTAAACGGCTAGCAGAGACATTACTTTGCCAACAAAGGTCTGTCTAGTCAAGGCTACGGTTTTTCTAATAGTCATGTATGAATGTGAGAGTTGGACTATAAAGAAAGCTGAGCACAGAATAATTGATGCCTTTGAACTGTGGTGTTGGAGAAGACTCTAGAGAGTCCCTTGGACTGCAAGGAGATCCAACCAGTCCATCCTAAAGAAGATCAGTCCTGAATGTGCTTTGGAAGGATTGATGTTGAAGCTGAAACTCCAATACTTCAGCCACCTGATGTGAAGAGCTGACTCATTTGAAAAGACCCTGATGCTGGGAAAGATTGAGGGCAGGAGGAGAAGGGGACGACAGAGGATGAGATGGTTGGATGGCATCACCGACTCAATGGACATGGGTTTGGGTAGGCTCCGGGAGTTGGTGATGGACAGGGAGGCCTGGCGTGCTGTGGTCCATGAAGTTGCAAAGAGTCAGACACGACTGAGAGACTGAACTGAACTGAACTGAACTGAAACGCCTAGTACATCTAGACTCTGTGGTGCTTTTGTGTATCAGTTACAATAATGATTCTGATGATGGTTTTAAGGATAAGAAATAGAGTGTCCTACTCAATGCTATGTAGCAAACTGGATAGGTGGAGAGTTTGGGGGAGAATGGATACATGTATATGTATGGCTGAGTCGCTTTGCTGTCTGCCTGAAACTATCACAACATTAATCAGCTATAGTCTAACAAAATAAAAAGTTAAAAAAAATAGTGTCTGTTATAAAAAGTAACTTTCATTTTACAAAATAAAATGTACATATATTGTTTTGGACATTAACTTAGTATTTTACAAAAATTATCATTGTAGTTATCTTGGATTGGTAAAAAATAATGTGCAAATCAAGTTGAATACATTTAGCTGAGTTTGTTTTGTCTTGGATAGTCTTTCATACAAATGACTTAAAGATAATCTTGCACTCTTTATAAGATAATAACCAAAAGTAACACTAAAGTTTTACTTTAGTTTTTTTTAGTTACTAAATTTAGTTACTAAATTTCTCTTTGGTAAAGTATATAAAGTAATAAGCAAACTTTGCTTCTAATAAGTGAAACTTCAGGGTAAATGTCTAACTAGGAGTAAGTCCATACTTCTGCAGCAACCTTAGGAAGATGGAATTATAAGGAATAGAGCCCTATTCTTGTCAAAGAAGTATACCAAAGGACTAATAAAAGACCAGGCCATAGGCTAGAGTAATTACAATTGATGTATAGATATTATAAGCTGTATGCTTGAATGGCATCGGAGATCAAGCTCTGCAGCCCTGTAAAAAGAGACTCTGTGGGTGACTCAGTGGCAGACAAGCCACAATACAAGAAGAGCCACTCCCAACAAATATGTTGCTGGTCCGTCCCATGAAATCTGGAGAAGAAAGACTGAATGATAATAACCTCCTGCTGCTGCTGCTGCTGTTAAGTCGCTTCAATCATGTCCGACTCTGTGCGACCCCATAGACGGCAGCCCACCAGGCTCCTCTGCCCACTGGATTCTCTAGGCAAGAATACTAGAGTGGATTGCCATTTCCTTCCCCAGATAATAACCTACCCTGGGACAAAAAATGTTGGAGTAAGAGGGAGATTAACACTGATTTCTCACTAACCACCCTTTTCTCATCCACCAAATAAATGTTCATTTTAAGAATCTGGGTGTAATCATTTTCATTTTAGTTTGTTCACTCAGGCAACTTGTAGGAGGGGAAAAAATAAACTTTTTATGGATGGAAGAGTGTTATCATTGATCCTTAAGACTAGTGTTGAAGTCAGCTCGTTCTTAGTCATTTTTGTCGTGTTTGACTCTTTGCAACCCCATGGACTGTAGTCTGCCAAGCTCCTCTGTCCATGGGGATTCTCCAGCAAGAATACTGGAGTGGGTTGCCATTTTCTTCTCCAGGGGATCTTCCCCACCCAGTGATCCAACCCATATCTCTGAAGTCTTCTGCATGCAGGTGGATTCTTCACCACTAGCACTACCTGGAAAGCCTATCTGATAAGACATAAATCAAGCACATCAGGGCATGTTTTCTTGAACCCCAATGTGCAGATCAGATAGAAACACATAACTTCACTGATGTCTGAGAAAGAGGTGTACAGATTTCCTAATGTCTCATGTCATTTATCTATTCTCTCTCAATAGGTGGCTTCTCCTAGCAAGATCCTGATTAGACCCCATGTCCTCTGAGCCAGGGATATCCTTTGAAGGGGTGCTTGCTTTTCACCCATTCTCAGTTCTGTCATATAAGACACTGGATATGTTGTCTAGATTATTCTATGTTCTATTAAGAACCTTAAGACCAATCACTACAAAAACAAATTGATTTGAAAGATTTTTTTGATTTATTTGAGGAACACATGTAGGGGAGCCTTTTTTAATCTCCTTGAACACCAATATAAATGCAAGTTCAGAAAAGTAAAAAGAAAAAAGAAAAAAAAGCACAGCTATTCTTACTTTGAGTTTGAGACACTAATGCTTACCAGTGTGGGAATTTACGTTGGTAAGTTAGATTGTCTTAGTTTTGTCATGAGGAGGAACCAGAGGATATATCTTCTCTTTAAGGATTTTGGGGAGAACAGAAACCTAATAGCCCTCAGTTACAAAAATGAAAAGAATTCTAAGTGAAACAAAAATGTACCATGAAACAGAAGTGTTCACAGACAGCAGGGAGTCTGTGCTTGTACCATATGCTCAGTTGTGTCTGACTCTTTGTGACCCTATGGGCTGTAGCCCTCCAGGTTCCTCTGTCCATGGAATTTCTCAGACAAGAATACTGGAGTGAGTTGCCATTTCCTTCTCTAGGGGATCTTCCCAACCCAGGGATTAAACATGCATCTCCTGATTCTTCTGCACTGGCAGGTGGATTCTTTACCACTGTGCCACCTTGGAAGCCCCCTAGCAGTGATTAAGCTGAGCAAATATCCTTCAGGTATGAATGATTAAATCCTTGTCCCTTCACTCTGTGGCCCGGGTCCCAGTTGACTGCTTCTTGACCTAGAAACACTGAAGCCAATGAAACACTGAAAATCCCTTTTACCTGAAAAACACAAAGGCTAGAGCTTTCATTTAGCAACTAGAAAAGAAATTGTTGTTAAGATCAATATGTGGAAGTTCTAAGTTGTGATTCAAGAAAAGAATGAGGGGTTATATCTTTGCTTGCAAATAAATGGGAAATCTTTCTATTAACAGGATCAGAGAGCATCACAACTAGGGGAGCATTTGTTGCTGGCTTCTCTGAGACTATTTAGTTCAGTCGCTCAGGCGTGTCTAACTCTTTGCGACTCTGTCCAACTCCGTTGGTTCTCCCCACTGTTCTAACAGCATCTCCCACTCTAATAAACTTTATTCTCCTCTAATTCTGCCTCATGCCTGAGACTATTGGGAAATTTAAAAATGTGGGCTCAGGGAAGGGAAATGTAACTGAGCAGGCCCCCACGGGACCTTCCCTACAGGCCTTCCCTCGTATCCTCTGCTTTAGCTCCTCTCTGAAGTACCGAGATAATAGTACTTGATGCACATTTCCTGAGTTGTTTTGCTGATGTGAAAACCCCCATCAAATGGAAGGTGGTATCTGCTTGATGACTGGTGAGCACATAGCCCCAGGCCTCCTAGAGCTGAGGCCTAATAATGTTAACACCTGTGACATCACCTGGCTACCTCACCATCGGCTAATCAGAGAACTGTGAACAATCTGGGACAGTCCCCTCACCTGGGTTTTGAAAATGCTCTGCTGCAACCCTGGGAGTTCAGAACATTTTAGGATAGGAGCCACCTGTCTCCCTGCAGTAAACCTTTCTTTGCCCTAAACTCCATTGTTCCGGTTTGTGTGGCCTAGGGCACAGGAACTTGCATTAACAGAAAGGTAACAGAAAGAGGCAAATAGAAAGGTCTCTGATGATGTAACAGACAAAAGGAGGAGACAGGAAGAATTCAAGTCAAAAGAAAGATAGTATTAGTGATAGAAGGTTTAAAGTTTAATGATTAAGATCTTCAGTTGAGTCACCTTCATTTACATTCACATAAGCAGTAGCTTGTTACTGTATTAGTATTATTCAGTATCACTCCAGATTCAGGATTTTGTTTGAATTAGGCCAAAGTGAACTTCTCTCAATGTGTTTTCTCACTATTTCTTGGAGGAAATGTAATTCTTCCTACTGACAATTATAAAATCAATGTTCACAAATTTTCTGACTTCAATTATAGTCATTATTACAAGTTTAGACTGATTTGTTTGGATTGTTATTATAGCATATACATAAATTTAATGAATCATTATCTACCTAAAATTTTTGCAATGATATGCTTTTCATTTAAACATACAATAGCACTTTTTTTGCATGTATAAATCAATCATTGTAAGAATAAAGGATATAAAGACAGTTCCCCAGGAACTGAGATAGTTCTGCAGTTATGTAGACTTTTTTAAACTGTGATTGTTAACTTGGACTTTGAATTTAACTTATAGCATATGGCACTTGTGATTTTAAATTTGTTCTTATATCCTTTAGACTGAGTTTCTCCTTTAGTGTAAAGTGTGTAACTATGAACTCAAGTGTTTTTTCATGACTGAGCATCTATTGGCTGATTTGCTGCCTGTTTTTGGTCTCTGCTAAACCACACCTATCAGCAAAGTCTACTTCTCAGGTAGCCTTCTATACCAGGTCAGAGCATTTCTGAAAACATCAGTGATCTCTAAGCTTTCTTGCTCCCCTGCCACAAAATCTAGAGTTTTCTACACATTTTCAACTCCCTGGGCTTAAAGTAGTTCTCTTTCAAAGACTCTCACATCTTGGTTGTCAGATGTGTACAATGATCTTGATGATTTGGTATGACTTCTGATTTGAACCAGAAGACTAGAGAGCAGTGTTGGTTATTTCAGGTGAGTACATAAATCTCTCATGAGTTCATAGGTTATAAAACTGTCTCTAGTTTTAAAGGGTTTCCATCTTTTCTTGCTCTAATACTAGTTTCACCATCAAGTCTTAACTCATTTTCTTTTTCTGTATTCTCAATAAGATTACCAACCGAGTTAGCACTCATTCACTTGACAAATAGTTATTGAGGGTCTTCTATTTGCCAAACCCTCCTTATTCTAGGAATTGGAAAGAGATCAGTGGATGACAGAAAATAGTTCCCTTCCTCGTGGAGTGTAGGTGACTACCAAGGTGACTAAGGTCATATAATATAAGTGCCTAACAATAAGCATTTGATTGCCAAGGCATCCATCTCTAGGACCTCTGTCTTTTATTTCTATTGGCTGGGCTATGTGGTTTGTGGAATCTTAGTTCTCTAACCAGGGATTGAAACCACCCCCTCGGCAGTGAAACTGTTGGACCACCAAGGAATTCCTAAAGGCCTCCATCTTGACAGGACATATTGCCAGCTGTCTAACTGCTAATAAACACCTAGATAAGATGCCAGGTTGCCCCCAACCCATGAAGTTTCCCCTTTAGAATATGCCAGGTAAACTAGATAACTGACCGTTCACTCAAGTGACTCCGTTTCTCCCCTCAAGAGCTCTAATTCCCCCTCTCACATTTAATTTCACCATTAAAGAGTGAACTTGTGAAACCCTAGGCACCCTACCCTCAAACCTTAAAAGGCAGAGTCCCAGGTGCTTTCTCCCTCTCTCCTCATGACTTCACTGTATGGCCCTGGGTGTATCATGTACTCTCTGGATCTGTGAGTAATAAACTGCTTTTTTCCTGATGGTTGCTACTGAAGTGGGTCTTGCAATCATAATAATAACCAAAACAGCCAGTTCAGATACAACACTGGGTGGTGGGGATGTGTCTGTGAGGACTTCCACAGGTAGTTTCAGCCCAGGTGAGTGCCTAAGCATCACATAGAGAGGCTGAGATGGACACGATGTAGGTTGTTTGTCAACCACAGTCACAGTTGGCTCAATGGGCTCGGGGTTCTGTGATGAACTGGAGGGATGAAATGGGGGTGGGCAGTGGGAGGGAGGCTCCAGTTTACAGTCAGGGTTGTAAACCATTGCATTAGAGTTAGTTGTTTGCTGAAGTGAAAATCCATTTTACTTATAAATCAATTTTTTAAGAGAAGAAGAATTTTATCAAAAGCAGAATTAATGAAAAGGAGAACCTATCTCCTACTCATCCATCACCTGCTTTTTTTTGGCTTTTTTCTTATTATTTTCTCCTCTCAGTTGATGATAGCTAATTCAGAATCAAATAGGCAGTAGCTCATTGGAAACAAAGTTCAAAAATTCACAGTAGGAGCTCAGATAGAGATATGATTTTGGTACCTTTGCACATTATCTGGAAGATCACTTCCCTTTTAATCTATTTCTTTAAGAAATCTTAAAAAGCTTCAAACCCTAAGCCAGTTGTCTTTGTCCTTAGGAAATGAGAATTAACTATCGACTATAGATCTTGTAACACCATCCTTGGTGTTGCAACTACATTTTGCTCCAATTTTTGTCATATACAACAGTAATAGTTTATTTCAAGTTATTTCTTCCATGACTCTGTGAGATCCTATACATTGCTTCTTTTCATTATGTTTCATTCATCTGTAACAGTATTTGAAATGTTATGGGTTTTATTAAATGAAATCGATGAATAATGCTTCTATTTCAGAGGTTATTTTCTGAGAATACTATGAAAATTAAGAAACGTGAATCCAAATGGCATCGGGTTTCTGTTGAGAAAAGAAGTACAAATGAGTGTAAAGAAATCTGTCTCACATTTGCATGTTTGCATACCTGATTTTCCTTTTCCAGATGTCTCCACAAGTGGAAAATTGCTGCCAGCACCAATGGTGACTGGGCACATTCAAGGCTTAATTTAGAAATCAGTAGCCGATGGAAGCAATGTTCAAATTTTCCATTTAGAGCTATGGGAGTGGATCTCCTTGCATAAATTTCAGAACTACGGTTAGAATAAAAGAGAAAGGTCTTTATGAAGATATGTGAGATGGTATCTGAATTTCACTAAGTATTTTTGAAAAGGATCAAAATGGGTACTATTCTACAACACTTGGACAACAACAATAGCAAGAAAAATCAGTGAAAAATAGTATTAGCTTTCTGAATTCTTTCTACAGAAATGCCATCTGGAATTGAAAATACTTTTCTGGTAGCAACAATAGGAGGATTCGTGATTGGAATGTTGGGGAATGGGTTCATTGTACTAGTTAACTGCATCGACCTGGTGAAGAGACAAAAGCTCTCATCAGCTGACTGCATCCTCACAGGCCTGGCTATCTCCAGAATCAGTCAACTTTGGGTAATACTATGTGATTCATTTTTATTGGTACTATGGCCACACCTATATGCCATTGATAAACTAACAAAAGTTGTTAATATTTTTTGGATACTGTCTAATCACCTAGCTACTTGGTTTGCCACCTGTCTAAGTGTTTTCTACTTCTTTAAAGTAGCCAACTTCTCCCACCCCTGCTTCACTTGGCTACGGTGGCGAATTCGTAGTGTGGTACTGGTGCTTCTCTTGGGGTCTTTGTCCTTACTGTTTTTGAACTCTGAATCAATATATATGTTTAATCATATCTCAACTAACAGCTACAAAATATATGCAAGAAACTCAACGTGGTCCTCAGATGTAAGTGAAACTCATTATCTTCACCATTTGATTGCTTTTAACTTCATCAACTTAATCCCTTTTCTTCTGTCCCTGACCTCACTGCTCCTCTTATTTCTCTCCTTGATGAGACACATCAGGAATTTGCAGTTCAACCCCAGCTCAAAGGATCTCAGCACAGAGGCCCATAAAAGAGCCATGAAAATGGTGATGTCTTTCCTCTTCCTCTTCATCATTCATGTTTCTTCCATCTCATTAACAGGTTGGGTTTTCCTTAAACTGCAGGGATGTCTGGCCAAATTGGTGATTGTGTTAACTTCGACTGTTTTTCCTTCAAGTCACTCCTTTATCCTAGTTTTGGGAAATAGTAAGCTGAGACAAAATGTGGTAGGACTGCTGTGGTATCTTAACTGCCACCTGAAAAGAGTGAAATCTTTAGCTTCATAGATTTATCCAGAATTTTCTATATTCCAAGAGCATTGAATTAATCAAGAGACATTGAAGATACATTTTAGCTTCTGTTTTTCTCACTGGATTCCTTTAGATTCTACTGAACATCAGAACCTTTCCCTAGAATGGCCTATAAACTGACAATCTACTCACAGAGGTGAACTGATATTTTAAAAAAGCAAGCATCACTGGCATCATAAGACTTTCTACTAGTGAAAAAAATTTGAGCAATATAAATATAAAATATATAGTGCAATATGTATTAATCTTATATATGTTGGAAAATATTTACTATAGTCATATGTAAGAAAAAAAATGAGTATTTAGACATGCAAATCCTCTCAAAGGTAGCAGGTGAAATATTTGTATAAAATTAAGCTAAAAATAAATCAAGGGGGCTTCCCTGGTGGTGGAGAGTCTGCCTGCCAATGCAGGAGACTCGGGTTCCATCTCTGACATGGGAAGGTCCCACATGTCACAGAGCACCTTGGCCCTTGCATACAACTATTGAGTCTGTGCCCTGGAGCCTAGAAGCCACAACTATTGAACCCATGTGCTGCAACTGCTGAAGCCTGTGAGCCCTACAGCCCCCAGTCTGCAACAAGAGAAGACACCACAATGAGAAGGCCACTCTCCGCAACTAGAGGAAAGCCTGCACAGCAATGAAGACCAGGAAAGCCCAAAATGAAAAATAAAGAAGCTAAATTATAAAAAATAGACAAATCAAGGACTAAAAATGTTGGAAGCACAGGACCTTAAAATGGCTGTCGACTTTGCGAGTTAATTTTTCTTAGGACAAAATGAGGACAGTAGCCCTGGATTCAGCACCTCAGATAGCTCTGAGACCGCTCCAAAGAGGCAGGAGAGAAGGTGAGTATAGAAGGGGAAATACATGCAATCAAGCACATATTTTTGCAGAAGTTTTCTGCTAGTTGCAAAGAGCAGTCGTCACCATGAAGGACTGTTGTGCTTTTTTTTTTGATATGAAGAGATACAAGAACTGAGCTCATAAAGTTGTTTCTTGAAAATATCTAACACTCTGAAGACCTGTTCTGCCAGTTTTCCCCTGAGCTCAGAGGGCCTTATTTCTGCACTCTACCCTCAACTCCTAAAGGGAGTGCCGAAAAAATCAGCAGCTGCAACAGTAGATGACTTAATCCTTATAGAGGTAGATAGCAAGTGTCATTTTGTAGTTGACATAGACAAAAGAGCTTTAAAACAAAGAAGCAGACTGTTATTAGGAATCCAAGTTGACTAGCCACGACTTTGCAGAATAAGAAAAAATTAACCAAACTTATAAAAAGATTCTGAATAATTATTCCAAGTGTATAATGATACTTTTATGTCTACTTAATATTTTTCTGTCTCCTTTATATTGATCAAAATCAAAGTTTGATATCAAATGTGTGTGTGTCTGTGTGTGTGTAAGAATTGTATGAACACTCATGTCCTTTGTCAGAGAGAAAAAAAATTCACCAGGGACAAAAACAAAAAAGAAAGTTTACATGATAATATCACCTATTTGTAGAATTTTCAGACATGTTTATGTGTGTGTGTGTGTGTGTGTGTGTGTGTGTCTGGACATGTTTATGTTTAGTGTTGACTTGATGCTTATAATAATTAAAATTTAAAAAAGCAGGGCTTCCCTGGTGGCTCAGCTGGCAAAGAATCTGCCAGCAATGCGGGAGACCTGGGTTTGATCCCTGGGTTGGGAAGATCCCCTAAGAAGGGAAGGGCTACCCACTCCAGGATTCTGGCCTGGAGAATTCCAGGGACTGTATAGTCCACAAGGTTGCAAAGAGTCAGACAGGACTGGGGGACTTCCACTTCGTTTACCTTCACAAAAGCAGCTGAAAATATACATCTTAAGGCCAGTCAGTTCAGTTCAATCACTCAGTCATGTCCACTCTTTGTGACCCCATGGACTGAAGCACACCAGGGTTCTCTATCCATCCCCAACTTCTGGAGCTTACTCAAACTCATGTCCATTGAGTCGGTGATGCCATCCAACCATCTCATCCTCTGTCATCCCTTCACCTCCTATCTTCAAACTTTTCCAGCAACAGGGTCTTTTCCAATGAGTCAGTCAGAGGTGACCTGACAGTCATCAGGTGACCAGAGTATTGGAGCTTTAGCTTCAGCATCAGTCCTTCCAATGAATATTCAGGACTGATTTCCTTTAGGATTGACTGGTTTTATCTCCTTGCTGTCCAAGGGACTCTCAAGAGTCTTCTCTGGCAACACAGTTCAAAAGCATCAATTTTTCAGTGCTCAGCTTTCTTTATACTCCAACTCTCACATTCACACATGACTACTGCAAAAACCATAGCTTTGACTAGACAAACCATTGCCAGCAAAGAAATATCTCTGCCTTTAAATATGCTGTCTATATTGGTCATAGCTATTCTTTCAAGGAGCAAGTGTCTTTTAATTTCATCACTGCATTCACCATTTACAATGATTTAGGAGCCCCCCAAAATAAAGTCTCTCACTGCTTCCATTGTTTCCCCATCTATTTGTCATGAAGTGATAGGACCAGATGTCATAATCTGTTTATTGAATGTTGACTTTTAAGCCAAGTTTTCACTCTTCTATTTCACTTTTATCAAGAGGCTCTTTAATTCCTCTTCACTTTCTGCCATAAGGGTGGTATCATCTGCATATCTGAGGTTATTGATATTTCTCCCAGCAATCTTGATTCCAGCTTGTGCTTTATCCAGCCTTGCATTTCAAATGATGTACTCAGCATAGAAGTTAAATAAGCAGGGTGACAATATACAGCCTCTACCTACTCCTTTCCCAATTTGGAACCAGTCTACTGTTCCATGTCTGGTTCTAACTGCTGCTTTTTGACCTATATACAGATTTTTCAGGAAGCAGCTAAGGTGTCCAGTATACTTTTTTCCACAATTTGTTGTGATCCACACAGTCATAGGCTTTGGCATAGTCAATAGAGCAGAAGTAGATGGTTTTCTGTAACTCTCCTGCTCTTTTTATGATCCAACAGATGTTGGCAATTTGATCTCTGGTTCCTCTGCCTTTTCTAAATCCAGCTTGAAAATTTGGAAGTTCACGGTTCATGTACTGTTGAAGCCTGGCTTGGAGAACTTTAAGAATTACATTGCTAGTGTGTGAGGTGAGTGAAACTGTATGGTAGTTTGAACATTCTTTGGCATTGCCTTTCTTCTGAATTGGAATGAACACTGACCTTTACCAGTCCTGTGGCCACTGCTGCATTTTCCAAATTTGCTGGCATATTGAATGCAGTACTTAACAGCATCTTCTTTCAGGATTTGAAATAGCTCAAATGGAATTCCATCTACTCTTCTAGCTTTGTTCATAGTGATTCTTCCTAAGGACCACTTTGCAATTCAGCATGTCTGGCTCTAGGTCAGTGATCACACCATCATGATTATCTGGGTTGAGAAGATCTTTATTTGTATAGTTCTTCTGTGTATTCTTGTCACTTCTTCTTAATATCTTCTGCTTCTGTTAGGTCCATAGCATTTCTGCCCTTTATTGAGCCCATCTTTGCATGAAATGTTCCCTTGGTATCTCTAATTTTCTTGAAGAGATCTCTAGTCTTTCCCATTCTATTGTTTTCCTCTATTTCTTTGCACTGATCACTGAAGAAGGCTTTCTTATCTCTCCTTGCTATTCCCTTGGAACTCTGCATTCAAATGGGTATATCTTTCCTTTTCTGCTTTACCTTTCACTTCTCTTCTTATCACACCTATTTGGAAGCTCTCCTCAAACAACCATTTTGCCTTCTTGCGTTTCTTTTTCTTGGGGATGGTCTTGATCACTGCCTCTTATACAATGTCACTGACCTCCAGCCATAGTTCTTCAGGCACTCTCTCTATCAGATCTAATCCCTTGAATCTATTTGTCACTTTCAGTGTATAATCATAAGGGATTTGATTTAGGTCATACCTGAATGGTCTAGTGGTTTTCCCTACTTTCTTCAATTTAAGTCTGAATTTGGCAATAAGGAGTCCGTGATCTGAGCCACAATCAGCTCCTGCCTTGTTTTGCTGACTGTATAGAGCTTCTCCATCTTTGGCTGCAAAGAACACAATCAATCAAGTGGACCTTAGGAAGCATCACTATGAACAAAGCTAGTGGATGGGGTGGAATTCCAGTTGAGCTATTTCAAATCCTGAAAGATGATGCTGTGAAAGTGCTGCACTCAATATGCCAGCAAATTTGGAAAACTCAGCAGTGGCCACAGGACTGGAAAAGGTCAGTGTTCATTCCAATTCAGAAGAAAGGCAATGCCAAAGAATGTTCAAACTACCTCACTGTTGAATTCATCTCACATGCTAGCAAAGTAATGCTCAAAATTCTCCAAGCCAGGCTTCAGGAGTACGTCAACTACAAACTTTCAGATGTTCAAGCTGGATTTAGAAAAGGCAGAGGAACCAGAAATCAAATTGCCAACACCTATTGCATCATCAAAAAAAGCAAGAGATTTTCAGAAAAACATCTACTTCTGCTTTACTATGCCAAAGCCTTTGACTGTGTGGATCACAACAAACTGTGGAAAATTCTTCAAGAGATGGGAATACCAGACTACCTGACCTGCCTCCTGAGAAATCTGTATGCAGGTCAAGAAGCAACAGTTAGAACCAAACATGGAACAACAGACTTGTTCCAAATTGGCAAAGGAGTACATCAAATCTGCATACTGTTACCCTGGTTATTTAACTTATATTCAGAGTACATCATGAGAAATGCTGGGCTGGATGATGCACAAACTGGAATCAAGATTTCCGGGAGAAATATCAATTACCTCAGATATGCAGATGACATCACCCTTATGGCAGAAAGTGAAGAAAAACTAAAGAGACTCTTGATGAAAGTGATAAAGGAGAGTGAAAAAGTTGGCTTAAAGTTCAACATTCAGAAAACTAAGATCATGGCATCTAGTCATGGCATCACTTCATGGCAAATATATGGGGGAAAATGGAAACCATGACAGACTTTATTATTTGGGCTCCAGAATCACTGCAGATGGTGACTGCAGCCATGAAATTGAAAGATGCTTGCTCCTTGGAAGAAAAGCTATAACCAACCTAGACAGCATATTAAAAAGCAGAGACATTCCTTTACCAAGAAAGGTCCATCTAGTCAAAGCTATGGTATTTGCAGTATTCATGGGTGGATGTGTGAGTTGGAGTATAAAGAAAGCTGAGTGCTGAAGAATTGATGCTTTTGAACAGTGATGTTGGAGAAGACTCTTGAGAGTCCTTTGGACAGCAAGGACATCCACCAGTTCATGCTAAAGGATATCAGTCCAGAATATTCTTTGGAAGGACTGATGCTGAAGCTGAAACTCCGATCCTTTGGCGCCCTGATGGGAAGAGCTGACTCATTGGAAAAGACCCTGATGCTGGGAAAGATTGAAGGCAGGAGGTGAAGGGGACGACAGAGGAAGAGATGGTTGGATGGCATCACTGACACAATGGACATGAGTTTGAGTAAGCTCCAGGAGTTGGTGATGGACAGGGAATCCTGGCGTGTTGCAGACCATGGGGTCGCAAAGAGTCAGACATGACTGAGCAACTGAAATGAACTGAACTGAATGACACTGGTGATGGTGCTCAGTTGCTCAGTCTGAGCATTTGCGTGTCTGACTATTTGCCACCCCAAGTACTGCAGCAATCCAGGCTCCTCTGTCCTCCTTAATTCCTGGAGTTTGCTTAAATTCATGTCCATTGAGTTGGTGATGCTATCTAATCATCTCATCCTCTACCACCTTCTTCTCTTTTGTCTTCAATCCATTCCAGATTAGGGTCTTTCCAATGAGTTGCTCTTCACATCAGGTGGCCAAAGTATTGGAGCTTCAGCTTCAGCATCAGTCCTTCCGTTGAATATTCAGGGTTGATTTCCTTTAGGATTGACTGATACTCTTGCAGTACATAGGCATATATGTATATATGGTATATGTCCATAGTATATATATGTCCATAGTCATAGGCATATATATATATATATATATATGTATGATTTCTTAGGTGACTGCAGTTTACTGTCAAGTTTGAAAACCATTGTATTAGTTACCTGTTTGTTGAAGTGAAAATACATTTTACTTGTAAATCAATTTATAATGACAAAGAATTTTATCAAAAGCAGAATTAATGAAAAGGAGACCCTCCTTCCTATTCATCCATCTCCTGCTTTTTTAAAAAAATTTTTCTTAGTATTTTTACCTCTCAGTTGATAATCGCTAATTCAGAATCAAATAGGCCCTAGCTCACTGGAAACGAAGTTCAAAAATTCACAGTAGGAGCTCAGATAGAGGTATGATTTTGGTACCTTTTCACACTATTCTGGAAGATCACTTTCCTTTTAATCTATTTCCTCAAGAAATCTTAAAAAGCTTCAAACCCTAAGCCAGTTGTCTTTGTCCTTAGAAAACAAGAATTAACTATTGACTATAGATTTTGTAGCACCATCCTCGGTGTTGCAACTGCATTTTGGTCAAACTTTTGTCATATTCAACAGCAATGATTTATTTAAAATTACTTTTTCCATAACTCTGTGAGGTCCTTACTTCTCTTTATTAGGTTTCTTTCATCTGTAACAGTATCTGAAATGTTATGAATTTCATTAAATGAAATCAATGAATAATGCTTCTATTTCAGAGGTTATTTTCTGAGAATACTATGAAAATTAAGAAACCTGAATCCAAATGGTATCAAGTTTCTGTTGAGAAAGGAAGTACAAATGAGTGTAAAGAAATCTGTCTCACATTTGCATGTTTGCATACCTGATTTTCCTTTTCCAGATGTCTCCACAAGTGGAAAATTGCTGCCAGCACCAATGGTGACTGGGCACATTCAAGGCTTAATCTGGAAATCAGTAGCTGATTGAAAGCAATGTTCAAGTTTTCCATTTAGAGCTATGGGAGTGGATCTCCTTGCATAAATTTCAGAACTACCAGGAATAAAAGGCTGGAATAAAAGAGAAAGATCTTTATGAAGATATGTGAGATGGTATCTGAGTTTCATTAAGCATTTTTGAAAAGGATCAAACTGGGTATCATTCTACAACACTTGGACAGCAACAACAACAAAAAGAAATCATTGACAAATAGTATTAGCTTTCTGAATTCTTTCTACAGAAATGCCATCTGGAATTGAAAATACTTTTCTGGTAGCAACAATAGGAGGATTCGTGATTGGAATGTTGGGGAATGGGTTCATTGTACTAGTTAACTGCATCGACCTGGTGAAGAGACAAAAGCTCTCATCAGCTGACTGCATCCTCACAGGCCTGGCTATCTCCAGAATCAGTCAACTTTGGGTAATACTATGTGATTCATTTTTATTGGTACTATGGCCACACCTATATGCCATTGATAAACTAACAAAAGTTGTTAGTATTTTTTGGACATTGTCTAATCACCTAGCTATCTGGTTTGCCACCTGTCTAAGTGTTTTCTACTTCTTTAAAGTAGCCAGCTTCTCCCACCGCTGCTTCACTTGGCTGCAGTGGCGAATTCGTAGTGTGGTACTGGTGCTTCTCTTGGGGTCTTTGTCCTTACTGTTTTTGAACTTCAAATTAATAGATATGTTTAATAGTGTCTGGACTAGTGGCTACAAAATATATGCAAGAAACTCAACGTGGTCCTCAGATGTAAGTGAAACTCATTATCTTCACCATTTGATTGCTTTTAACTTCATCAACTTAATCCCCTTTCTTCTGTCCCTGACCTCACTGCTCCTCTTATTTCTCTCCTTGATGAGACACATCAGGAATTTGCAGCTCAACCCCAGCTCAAAGGATCTCAGCACAGAGGCCCATAAAAGAGCCATGAAAATGGTGATGTCTTTCCTCTTCCTCTTCATCATTCATGTTTCTTCCATCTTATTAACAGGTTGGGTTTTCCTTAAACTGCAAGGACATCTGGCCAAATTGGTGGTTGTGTTAACTTCAACTGTTTTTCCTTCAAGCCACTCCTTTATCCTAGTTTTGGGAACTAGCAAGCTGAGACAAAATGCCATAGGACTGCTGTGGTATCTTAACTGCCCCTTGAAAAGAGTGAAACCTTTAGCTTCATAGATTTAACCAGAATTTTCTATATTCCAAAAGCATTGAATTAATCAAGAGACATTGAAGATACATTTTAATTTCTGTTTTTCTCACTGGATTCCTTTAGATTCTACTGAGCATCAGAAACTTTCCCTAGAATGGTCTATAAATTAACAATCTACTCACAGAGGTGAATTGATTCTTTTAAAAAACAAGCATCATTGGCATCATAAGACTTTCTACTAGTGAAAAAATATTTGAGCAATAAAAATATAAAATATATAATGCAATATGTATTAATTTTATATACATTGGAAAATATGTACTATAGTCATATGTAAGGGAAAAAACATGAATATTTAGACATGCAAATCCTTTCCAAGGTAGAGCAGGTGAAATATTTGTATAAAATTAAGCTAAAAATAAATCAAAGGGGCTTCCCTGGTGGCTCAGTGGTGGAGAGTCTGCCTGCCAGTGCAGGAGACTTGGGTTCCATCTCTGACCCTGGAAGGCCCCACATGTTTTGGAGCAACTGGGCCCTTGCACACAACCACTAAGCCTGTGCCGTGGAGACTGGAAGCCACAACTACTGAACCCATGTGCTGCAACTGCTGAAGCCTGTGTGCCCTACAGCCCGTGCTCTGCAACAAGAGAAGACACCACAAGGAGAAGCCCACTAGCCACAACTAGAGAAAAACCTGCACAGCAATGTAGACCAGCAAAGCTAAAAATGAAAAAAAATAAAGAAATTAAATTATAAAAAATAGATAAATCAAGGAATAAAAATGTTGGAACCACAGAACCTTAAAATGAATGTTGACTTAAGTTCACAATGTAAACATTGTGAGTTAATTTTTCTTAGGACAAAATGAGGACAGCAGTCCTGGATTCAGCACCTCAGATAGCTCTGAGAGACTGCTCTGAAGAGGCAGAGGAGAAGGTCAGTATAGAGTTGATTTTGGTGATGGGGGAGTATATGCAATCAAGCACATGTTTTTGCAGAAGGTTTCTGCTAGTCATGAAGAGTTGTCATCATGAAGGACTTCAGTGCTTTTTAGGAGATACAAAAACTGAGCTTATAAAATTGTCTCCTAAAAATATCTAACCATCTGAAGACCTGTTCTGCCGGTTTTTTCCCTGAGCTCAGAGTGATTATTTCTGCTCTCTACCCTGAACTCCTTTAGGGAGTCTCGAAAATCAGCAGCTGCAACAGTAGATGATTTAATCCTTATAGAGGTAGATGGCAAGTGTCATTATGTAGCTGGCATGTCCAAAAGAGGTTTAAAACAAAGAAGTAGACTTTTATTAGGAATCCAAGCTAGACTAACCACTACTTTGCAGAATAAGAAAAAATCAACTGAACTTATAGAAAGATTCTGAATAATTATTCCCTAAGTGTATAATAATACTTTTATGTCTACTTAATATTTTCATGTTTACTTTACATGGATCAAAATCATACTTTGATATCAAAGGTGTGTGTGTGGTGTGTGTGTAAGAATTGTATGAACACTTAATGTCCTTTGTCAGAGAGAACAGAAACAATTCACCAGGGACAAAAACAGAAAGGAAAGTTTACAAGAGAATATCACCTATTTGTAGAATTTTCAGACATGTTTATGTGTGTTTGTGTGTGTGTGTGTGCATGTTTATGTTTAGTGCTGACTTGATGCTTATAATAATTAAAATTAAAAAAGCAGGTTTTCCCTGGTGGCTCAGCTGATAAAGAATCTGCTGGTAAGTGGGAGCCCTGGGTTTGATCCCTGGGTTGGGAACATCTCCAAGAGAAGGGAACAGTTACGCACTCCAGTATTCTGGCCTGGAGAATTCCAGGGACTGTATAGTCCATGGGGTTGCAAAGAGACAGACAAGACTAGGGACTTCATTTACCGTCACAAAAGCTGCTGAAAATGTATATACATCGTCAGTTCAGTTCAGTTCAGTCATTCAGTCATGCCCAACTCTTTGCGACCCCATGAACCACAGCATGCCAGGACTCCCTGTCCATCACCAACTCCCAGAGTCCACCCGAGCCCATGTACATCGAGTTGGTGGTGCCATCCAACCATCTCATCCTCTGTCATCCCCTTCTCCTCCTGCCCTCAATCTTTCCCAGCATTAAGGTCTTTTCAAATGAGTCGGCTCTTCGCATCAGGTGGCCAAAGTATTGGAGTTTCAGCTTAAATGTCAGTCCTTCCAATGAACACCCAGGACTGATCTCCTTTAGGATAGACTGGTTGGATCTCTTTGCAGTCCAAGGGACTTTCAAAAGTCTTCTCCAACACCACAGTTCAAAAGCATCAATTCTTTGGCACTCAGTTTTCTTCACAGTCCAACTCTCACATCCATACATGACCAATGGAAAAACCATAGCCTAGACTAGACAGACCTTCGTTGGCAAAGTAATGTCTCTGATTTTTAATATGCTGTCTAGGTTGGTCATAACTTTCCTTCCAAGGAGTAAGTGTTTTTTAATTTCATTGCTGCAATCACCATCTGAAGTGATTTTGGAGCCCAGAAAAATAAAGTCAGCCACTCTTTCCTCATCTATTTGCCATGAAGTGATGGGATCAGGTGCCATGATCTTAGTTTTCTGAATGTCGAGCTTTAAGCCAACTTTTTCAGTCTCCTCTTTCACTTTCATCAAGAGGCTCTTTAGTTCCTCTTCAATTTCTGCCATAAAGTTGGGGTCATCTGCATTCTGAGGTTATTCATATTTCTCCTGGCAATCTTGATTCCAGCTTGTGCTTCTTCCAGCCCAGCGTTTCTCATGATGTACTCTGCATATAAGTTAAAGAAGCAGGGTGACAATATACAGCCTTGACATACTCCTTTTCCTATTTGGAACCAGTCTGCTGTTCCATGTCCAGTTCTAACTGCTGCTTCCTGACCTGCATACAGGTTTCTATCTTAAGGCCAGTCATTTCAGTTCAGTGGCTAAGTCATGTCCTATGCTATGTGACCCCCTGGAATGAAGCATGATAGTCTTCCCTATCATCACCAACTCCCAGAGCTTGCTCAAACTCATGTCCATCGAGTTGGTGATGCCATCCACTGTGTCATCCTCTGTTGTCCCCTTCTGCTCCTGACTTCAAACTTTCCTAGCAACAGGGTCTTTTCCAATGAGTCAGTCTTCCCATCAGGTGGCCAGACTCTTGGAACTTCAGCTTCAGCATCACTCTTCCAATGAATATTAGCATTGAATGGTTTGATTTCCTTGCAGTCCAAGGGACTCTCAAGAGTCTTCTCCAGTATCACAGTTCAAAAGAATCAGTTTTTTGGTTCAAAAGCATCATTTTTTCAGCACTCAGTTTTCTTTATAGTCCAACTCTGACATCATACATGACTACTGCAAAAACTATAGCTTTGACTAGATGGAACTTTGTCTTCCAAGAAATATTTCTGCCTTTTAATATGCTGTCTATGTTTGTCATAACTTTTCTTTCAAGGAGCAAGAGTATTTTAATTTCATGGCTGGAGTCACCATTTGCAGTGATTTTGGAGCCCCAAAAATAAAGTCTCTCACTGCTACCTTTGTTTCCCCTTGTATTTGCTATGAAGTGCTGGGACCAGAATCCATAATCTTAGTTTTTTAAATGTTAACTTTTAAGTCAGCTTTTTCACTCTTTTCTTTCACTTTTACCAGGAGGCTCTTTAGTTCTTCTTCACTTTCTGCAATAAGGGTGGTGTCATCTGTGTATCTAAGGTTATTGATATTTCCCCCAGATTTCACATGATGTATTCTGCGTATAAGTTAAATAAGCCGGGTGACAATATACAGCCTCTCTGTACTCCTTTCCCAATTTGGAATCGGGCTGCTGTTCCATGTCTGATTCTAACTGTTGCTTCTTGACCTGTGTACAAATTTCTCAGGAGGCAGGTAAGGTGTCTGGTATACCTTTTCCCCCACAATTTGTTATGATCCACAGAGTCAAAGGCTTTGGCATAGTCAATAAAGCAGAAGTAGATATTTTGATCGAACTCTCTTGCATTTTTGATGATCCAACAGATGTTGGCAATTTGATCTCTGGTTCCTCTGCCTTTTCTAAATCCACCTGGAAGTTAATGGTTCACATACTGTTGAAGCCTGGCTTGGAGAATTTTGATCATTATATTGCTAGCATGTGAGGTGAGTGCAACTGGGTGGTACTTTGAACATTCTTTGGCATTGCCTTTCTTGGGATTGGAATGAAAACTGACCTTTACCAGTCCTGTGGCCACTGCTGTGTTTTCCAAATTTGCTGGCATATTGAGTGCAGTACTTAACAGCATCATCTTACAGAATTTGAAATAGCTCAACTGGAATTCCATCCCCTCCATTAGCTTTGTTCATAGTGATTCTTCCTAAGACCTACTTAACTTTCCATTTCAGCATGTCTGGTTCTAGGTTAGTGATCATACCATCATGGTTAAATAAGTCATGATTTTTTTTGTATAGTTCCTCTGTGCATTCTTGCCACCTCTTCTTAATATCTTCTGCTTCTGTTAGGTCCATACCATTTATGTCCTTTATTGGCCCATCACTGCATGAAATGTTCTCTGGTATCTCTGATTTTCTTGAAAAGATCTCTAGTCCTTCCCATTCTATTGTTTTCCTCTATTTCTTTGCACTGATCACCGAGGAAGGCTTTTTTTCCTTTCCTTGCTCTTCTTTGGAACTCTTCATTCAAATGGGTATATCCTTCCTTTTCTCCTTTGCCTTTAGCTTCTCTTTCTTTCTCAGTTATTTGGAAGACCTCCTCAGATAGTCTTTTTGCATTTCTTTTTTTAGGGGATGGTCTTGATCACTGCCCCCTGTACAATGTCATAAATCTCCATATATTGTTCTTCAGGCACTCTATCAGATATAATCCCTTGAATCTATTTGTCATGTCCACTGTATAATTGTAAGGAATTTGATTTAGGTCATACCTGAATGGTCTAGTGGTTTTCCCTACTTTCTTCAATTTAAGTCTGAATTTGGCAATAAGGAGTTGATGATCTGAGCCACAGTCCACTCCCAGTCTTGTTTTTGCTGACTGTATAGAGCTTCTCCATCTTGGGCTACAAAGAACATAATCAATTAAGTGGACCTTAGGAATCATCACTATTTACAAGGCTAGTGGAGGTCATGGAATTCCAGTTGAGCTATTTTAAATCCTAAGAGATGATGCTGTGAAAGTGCTGCACTCAAAATGCCAGCAAATTGAAAAACTCAGCACTGGCCACAGGACTGGAAAAGGTCAGTGTTCATTCCAATCCCACAGAAAGGCAATGCCAAAGAATGTTCAAACTACTGCATTGTTGAACTCACCTCACATGCTAGCAAAGTAATGCTTAAAATTCTTCAAGACAGGCTTCAACAGTATGTGAAATGTGAACTTCCAGATGTTCAAGCTGGATTTAGAAAAGGCAGAGGAACCAGAGATCAAATTGTCAACACCTGATCATCTAAAAAGTGAGAGAGCTCCAGAAAAACACCTACTGCTTTATTGACTATGCCAAAGCCTTTGACTGTGTGAATCACAACAAACTGTGGAAAATGCTTCAAGAGATGGGAATATCAGAGCACGTGCCCTGCCTCCTGAGAAACTGTATGCAGGTCAAGAAGCAACAGTTACAACCCAACATACAACAGCGTACTGGTTCCAAATTGGGAAAGGAGTACATCAAGGCTGTATATTTTAAGCCTGCTTATTTAACTTATATGCAGAGTACATCATGAGAAATGCTGGGCCGGATGAAGCACAAGCTGGAATCAAGACTGCCAGGAGAAACATCAATTACCTCAGATATGCACATGACACCACCCTTATGGCAGAAAGTGAAGAGGAACTAAAGAGCCCCTTGATGAAAGTGAAAGAGGAGAGTGAAAAATTTGGCTTAAAGCTCAACATTCAGAAAACTAAGATCATGGCATCTGGTCTCATCATTTCATGGCAAATAAATGGGGAAACAATGGAAACAGTGACAGACTTTATTACTTTGGATCCACAGTCACTGCAGATGGTGACTGCAACCATGAAATCGAAAGACATTTGCTCCTTAGAAGAATAGTTATGACCAAACTAGGCATAATATTAAAAATCAGAGACATGACTTTGCCAACTAAGGTCCATCTAGTCAAAGCTATGGTTTTTCCAGTAGTCAAGTATGGATGTGAGAGTTGAACTATAAAGAAAGCTGGGCGCCAAGGAATTGATGCTTTGAACTGTGGTGTTGGAGAAGACTCTTGAGAGTCCCTTGAATAGCAAGGACATCCAACCAGTCCCTTGTAAAGGAAATCAGTCCTGAGTATTCATTGGAATGACTCATGCTGAAGCTCCAATCCTTTGGCCACCTGAATCAAAGAACTGACTCTCTTGGAAAGACCCTGATACTGGGAAAGATTGAAGGCAGGAGGAGAAGGGGACGACAGAGGATGAGATGGTTGGATGGCATCACCGACTCAATGGACAGGAGTTTGAGCAAGCTCCAGGAGTTGGTGATGGACAGGGAAGCCTGTTGGCTGCAGTCCATAGAGTCACAAGAAGTCAGATACGAGTGAGCAACTGAACTGAACTGAACTGAACTGAACTGAATGATATTGGTGATGGTGCTCAGTTGCTCAGTCATGTCTCACTCTTTGCCACCCCATGGACTGCAGCAAACCAGGCCCCTCTGTCCTCCTTAATTCCCAGAGTTTGCTCAAGTTCATGACCATTGAGTTCGTGATGCTATCTAACCATCTCATCCTCTACCACCCTCTTCTCTTTTTCCTTCAATCTGTCCCAGATCGGGGCCTTCCCAATGAGTTGCCAAAGGTGGCCAAAGCATTGGAGCTTCAGCTTCAGCATCAGTTCTTCCAATGAATACTCAGGGTTGATTTCCATTAGTATTAACTGATAGTCTTGCAGTCCAAAGGACTAGCTCATATGCATATATATATGAGGTAATGGCAGTTTACAGTCAAGTTCGAAAAAAATTGTATTAGTTACCTGTTTGTTGAAATGAAAAAACATTTTACTTGTAAATCAATTTTTTATGAGATGAAGAATTTTATCAAAAGCAGAATTAATGAAAAGGAGAACCTCCCTCCTATTCATCCATCTCCTGCTTTTTTTTCCTTTTGCCTTTTTTCTTAGTATTTTTACCTCTCAGTTGATAATTGCTAATTCAGAATCAAATAGGCAGTAGTTCACTGGAAACAAAGTTCAAAAATTCACAGTAGGAGCTCAGATAGAGGTATGATTTTGGTACCTTTGTACATTATTCTGGAAGATCACTTCCCTTTTAATCTATCTTCAAGAAATCTTAAAATGCTTCAAACCCTAAGCCAATTGTCTTTGTCCTGAGGAAGCGAGAATTAACTATGAACTATAGATTTTGTAGTATCATCCTCGGTGTTGCAATTGCATTTTGATCAAATTTTTGTCTTATTCAACAGTAATAGTTTATTTAAACTGACTTTTTCCATGACTCTGTGAGGTCCTAATATTGCTTCTCTTTATTAGGTTTATTTCATCTGTAACAGTATCTGAAATGTTATGGATTTTATTAAATGAAATCGATGAATAATGCTTCTAGTTCAGAGGTTATTTTCTGAGAATACTATGAAAATTAAGAAACTTGAATCCATATGGTATCGAGTTTCTGTTGAGAAAGGAAGTACAAATGAGTGTAAAGAAATCTGTCTCACATTTGCATGTTTGCATACCTGACTTTCCTTTCCAGATGTCTCCACAAGTGGAAAATTGCTGCCAGCACCAATGATGAGTGTGAACATTTACTGTTCTATCTGGAAATCAGTAGCTGATTGAAAGCAATGTTCAAGTTTTCCATTTAGAGCTATGGGAGTGGATCTCCTTGCATAAATTTCAGAACTATTGCTGGAATAAAAGAGAAAGATCTTTATGAAGATATGTGAGATGGTATCTGAGTTTCATTAAGCATTTTTTGAAAAGGATCAAACTGGGTGTCATTCTAGAACACTTGGACAGCAACAAAAACAAAAAGAAATCATTGACAAATAGTATCAGCTTTCTGGATTCTTTCTACAGAAATGCCATCTGGAATTGAAAATGCTTTTCTGGTAGCAACAATAGGAGGATTCCTGATTGGAATGTTGGGGAGTGGGTTCATTGTACTAGTTAACTGCATCGACCTGGTGAAGAGACAAAAGCTCTCATCAGCTGACTACATCCTCACAGGCCTGGCTATCTCCAGAATCAGTCAACTTTGGGTAATACTATGTGATTCATTTTTATTGGTACTATGGCCACACCTATATGCCACTGATAAAAAAGTTGTTAGTATTTTTTGGACATTGTCTAATCACCTAGCTATCTGGTTTGCCACCTGTCTAAGTGTTTTCTACTTCTTTAAAGTAGCCAGCTTCTCCCACCGCTGCTTCACTTGGCTGCAGTGGCGAATTCGTAGTGTGGTACTGGTGCTTCTCTTGGGGTCTTTGTCCTTACTGTTTTTGAACTCTGAATCAATATATATGTTTAATCATATCTCAACTAACAGCTACAAAATATATGCAAGAAACTCAACGTGGTCCTCAGATGTAAGTGAAACTCATTATCTTCACCATTTGATTGCTTTTAACTTCATCAACTTAATCCCCTTTCTTCTGTCCCTGACCTCACTGCTCCTCTTATTTCTCTCCTTGATGAGACACATCAGGAATTTGCAGCTCAACCCCAGCTCAAAGGATCTCAGCACAGAGGCCCATAAAAGAGCCATGAAAATGGTGATGTCTTTCTTCTTCCTCTTCATCATTCATGTTTCTTCCATCCTACTAACAGATTGGGTTTTCCTTAAACTGCAGGGACATCTGGTCAGATTGGTGGTTCTGTTAACTTCCACTGTTTTTCCTTCAAGCCACTCCTTTATCCTAATTTTGGGAAATAGCAAGCTGAGACAAAATGCGGTAGGACTGCTGTGGTATCTTAACTGCCACCCGAAAAGAGTGAAATCTTTAGCTTCATAGATTTATCCAGAATTTTCTATATTCCAAAAGCATTGAATTAATCAAGATACAGTAAAGATACATTTTAATTTCTGTTTTTGTCACTGGATTCCTTTACATTCCACTGAGCATCAGAAACTTTCCCTAGCATGGTCTACAAACTAACAATCTACTCACAGAGGTAAATCGATTTTTTAAAAAGCAAGCCTCATGGTCATCTTAACAGTTTCTACTAATCAAGAAATATTTGAGCAATATAAATATAAAATATATAATGCAATATGTATCCATTTTATATATGTTGGTATATGTTTACCACAGAATATGTAAGGACAAATACACGATCATTTGAATATGCCCATCCTTTCCAAGGTAGAGCATGTGAAATATTCATATAATATTAAGCTAAAAATAAATCAAAGGGGCTTCCCTGGTGACTCAGTGGTGGAGAGTCTGCCTGCCAGTGCAGGAGACTTGGGTTCAGTCTCTGACTTGGGAAGGCCCCACATGTCATGGAGTAACTGGGCCCTTGCACACAGCTATTGAGCCTGTGCCCTGGAGCCTGGAAGCCACAACTACTGAACCCATGTGCTGCAACTGCTGAAGCCTGTGTGCCCTACAGCCCGTGCTCTGCAACAAGAGAAGCCACCACAAGGAGAAGCCCACTCTCTGCACCAGGGCAAAGCCTGCACAGCAGTGTAGACCAAGAAAGCCCCAAATGGAAAATAAAGAAGTTAAATTATAAAAAAATAAATAAATGAAGGGCTAAAAATGTTGGAAGCACAGAACCTTAAAATGGCTGTCGACTTAAAAAAATGCACAGTGTGAGTTTTGCAAGTTAAGTTTTTCTTAGGGCAAAATGAGGACAGCAGCCCTGGATTCAGCACCTCAGGTAGCTCCGAGAGACTGTTCCAAAGAGGCAGGGGAGAAAGTCAGTATAAAGGTGATTTTGGTAAAGGGGCAATATATGCAATCAAGCAGGTTTTTGCGCAGAATGTTTCTGCTAGTCACAAAGAGCAGTTGTCACCATGACGGACTTCAGTGCTTTTTAGATATTAGGAGATACAAGTACTAGGCTCTCATAAAGTTGTCTCCTGAAAATATCTAACTATCTGAAAACCTGTTCTGCCAGTTTTTCCCTGAGCTCAGGGTACCTTATATCTATTCTCCACCCTGAACTCCTTTAGGGAGTCTCAAAAATCAGCAGCTGCAACAGTAGATGATTTAATCCTTAAGGAGGATAGGTGGCAAGTGTCATTTTGTAGCTGACTTGGCCAACACAGCTTTTAGAAAAAGGAGCAGACTATTATTAGGAATCCAAGCTAGACTAGCCAGTACTTTGTAGAATAAGAAAAGAATTAACTGAACCTATAAAAAGAGACTGCATAATTATCCTGTGTATAATAATACTTTTATGTCTACTTAATATTTTTACGTCTACTTTACATGGATCAAGATCATACTTTGATATCAAATTTGTGTATGTGTGTGTGTGTGTGTGTGTGTAAGCATTGTATGAACAATAATGTCCCTTGTCAAAGAGAACAGAAACAATTCACCAGGGGTAAAAACAGAAAGGGAAATTTACAAGAGAATGTCACCTATTTGTAGAATTTTCGGACATGTTTATGGGTGTGTGTGTGTATGTGTGTGTGTGTGTGTGTGTGTGTTTATGTGTATATATATACTATATATATATAGTGCTGAATTGATGTTTATAATAACTAAAATAAAATAAAAGCAGCTGAAAATGTATATGCATCTTAAGACCAGCAGGTGGCAAGTTCATGCTTCCTAATGACATTGGTGGTGGTGCTCAGTTGCTCAGTGATGTCTGACTCTTGGCGGCTCTATGGACTATAACCCACCAGTTTCCTCTGTCCATGGAATTTTCCAGGCAAGAATATTGGAGTGGGCTGCCATTTCCTACTCTATAGATTCTTCCTGACTCAAGGATCAAAACCAAGTTTCCTGTGTCTGCTGCATTGGCTGGCAGATTCTTTACTACTGGGCCACCTGGGAAACCCTCCCAAAAACCATAAGAAGAAATCTTTGCTAGAATTGCCATAAATTTTAAGTGGTAGAAGCAAAACACTCCCCCAGCAAACTACAAAATAAACGTTGAAAATATTTATGAACTATATGAAACTATGTGGTTATAAGTTAATTTTGATGGAGCAGTAGGTCAGGTCTGACGACACTAGGAAGACTGTAAGAACCGTAAGGGCTTTGTTAACTGTACCCTTACTCCAGGGAGCTGAGCTATGGTGTGCTCTGATCTTAAGGGTGATGAGATGATGATACATGTATACGCAGGTCTATAAAGATTTAGATTTCTAAGCTGCATTCATTATGTTAGACACTATATAAGAAGTCTCCTGGGTGGGGGAAGTAGAGGAAGATGGTCAAAACGTACAAACTTACAGTTGTAAGATAAATAAGTAGAAAGTAATGTATAAAATGATAACTATAATTAACACTGTTGTATGGTAAATTTGAAAGTTGTTTAGAGAGTAGATTACAAAAGTTTTCATCACAGGAGAAAATATGTTTTTTTTTTTTTTTTTTTGGTATTCTTACTAGATGATGGATGTTAACTAACTTATTGTGGTAATCATTTTGCAATATATGTAAGTTAGATTGTTATGTGTATACCTTAAACTTACCGAGTGCTGTGTCAATTAGATTTCAATAAAAGTGAAAGAAAGCTTAAATTTCCTAATGATTGTCACTGGGATTACCTTGTTTTAGGAAAGGTGAAATTCTAATTATACAGGTTATATTTAAATTCAATATGGAGGATAATTTGATTTAGAATCCCTTTCAGTAAAAAAGCTAAAAATTCCTTTGTACTTACGAGAAGTTTTAGTTTTTTAGATTTGCATTTCAGTGTTACTAAACTTTTCTTTAATGACTAAGATTAAAAAATAGATTCAAGCCACTATGCATAGCCCTTGATGCTTATGAAGTGATTTAACAGCAAATGTCTCATTAAGATTAAATCCTCCCTTCTCATGTACGAATCTTGGAGAGATAAGCTGTAAGAAGTAGGAGCCTATTTCAAATAATAGGCGTGCAGAAAAATGACTATAAAGATGAAGCCTGGAGAATAGGTCAGACAGTGGCTACCAATGTATTTCATGTCTTCTCCCTATTAAACTGGCATTTAGAGATTAAACTCTGTGCCTCTCAATGTAGAGAACAACAAATGGATATCAAGCGGGGAGTAGGGTGGGATGAACTGGAAGATTGGGCTTGACATATACACACTACTATGTATAAAATGGTCTTCCCTGATGGTTCAGATGGTACAAGAATCCACCTGCAATGCAGGAGACCTGGGTTCCATCCCTGGGTCAGAAAGATCCTCTGGAGAAGGGAACGGCAACCCACTCCAGTTTTCTTGTTTGAAGAATTTCAAGGACAGAGGAGCCTGGCGGGCTACAGTCCATGCAGTCTCAAAGAGTCAGACACAACTGAGAGACTAGTACACACACATTTATAAAACAGATAACAAGAACCTATGGGATATCACAGGGAACTCCAGTAAATGCTCTGTGGCAACCTATATATCACCAAAGGAGAGGAAATCAAAAAAGGGGAAGGAAATTTAAAAAAGAGGAAATACATTATAAACATTACAGCTGACTCACTTTGTTGTACAGCAGAAATGAATGCAATGCTGTAAACCAATTATAGTCCAAAAAATTAAAAACAAAACACAACTCTTTGCCCCTCCTTTCCACAGCACAGCCTGCATTAGAGACCCCAGCCTTGACCCAAGAAAAGCTACTAGTATCACATTCAGAGCTGGTCTCATGCAATTTGGAGAGTGCTGGATCCTATACTGGAACCAAATTATTGGGATTGTCAATGGTTTAAATGACAATCATATAAAATGATTGTCAATGTTTGCCTGCTGATCACTTCCCTCCAAAATAAACTTTCTATAGTCTTGGTGTAGAGAATTTTGGTTTTTTGTTTTGTTTTGTTTGCCCACACCTAAGATCAGGAGTGTTGCACATAGGCTGTTTCTGGTATCAAGTGAAAGTGAAGGTTGCTCGGTGGTGTCCGACTCTTTGCGACCCCATGGACTATACAGTTCAGGAATTCTCCAGGCCAGAATACTGAAGGTGGCAGCCATTCCCTTCACCAGCGGATCTTCCCAACCCAGGGATCGAACCCAGGTCTCCCACACTGCAGGTGGATTCTTTACCAGCTGAGCCACTAGAGAAGCCCAAGAATACTGGAGTGGGTAACTGATGCCTTCTCCAGAGGATCTCCCTGACCCAGGAACTGAACAGGGGTCTCCTGCATTGCAAGCAGATTCTTTATCAGCTGAGTTACCAAGGAAGCCCCCAATGTCAAACTAAGCTAGAACTTAAACTGAAAAGGTATTTTAGTGTTTAAGTCATGCTGTCTTGAACTTTATTGAGAGATCCCATCTACACAGATTAATACAGAATGTGACAATGCTGAATCTCTGATTGTTCAGGTATTTCGTCTGCTGCTGTTGGTTAAATCTCAGGTCCTTTGAGCCAGAGACTTTTATAACTTTCAAACTGAAATACAGAAACCAGAGGGACACCTGCAAAACCCATTCTTCCACAGTCCACCCACTGTGACCTTGGTTAGTGCTGTGTAAAGAGATCTATGCTTTGGGCTGGACTGCCTGTAACAAACCTTCATCTAAAAAATTGGTCAATTTAAAAAAAGTTAGACTATATATTTTTGGAGGGAAGAAAAGCACAGGTGATAGATGGGTTATTTCAATTTTGGAGGGATACCAACATAGATACTGTTTCAGAAGACTAAGGCACTATCTTAACTTGTATATTAGTACCTCTATTTCTTAGTCACAAGTTTAAATGAGTTTTAAAATATCTTCTTTTCCTTCTATATAGATTTAGCCTAACCCCTAAATTTTAAGGCTTCTATTAATTGTATTCCTCTTTGACTGCGGTTTGAGATGTTTTTTCTTATCAGTTAAAAAGCTAAAATAGACTTTTAAACGTTTTTTTTTTTTTTTAAACATCTTTTTTGTTTCTTTATCAGCTGGACACAATCTATACTACCATGCCAATGATTTCAGAGTCAGATGTTCTTAGTACAGCATTTCCTTAGTGGCTTTTGCTTTTTGGTGGTGTGATGATTTATTTTTCCTCCTTTTGATTGGCATGAAAAAGTGTACCCACTCTCCCTCACTCAATATGTGAAAGGCCTCTATTCCTCCTTATTGTTCACTGATGGCACTTCACCCATCTTGCTGTGAATAAACTCACTTGGTGCTTGAAAGCCATTAAGGATGACCAGGAATTTCTAATGCTCTCTGTAGATCCCTAATTAGGACAGAAACTGGCAGGAGTGCCCTCTGATATACTTTGTAAGAATTCCATTGTTTTGTCCTTAGTTGTAGGCACTCAGGAATGTCCTTCGGCCTTTCAGCTCCTCTGAGAGCAATGCTGAGATCCCTATTAGTGAGAAGCAGAAGTGGGGAGGAGTTGGCTTCAGTTGCAAAAAGATTCATGACCTGATCTGGTAGAAACCCTGCTGGGAAACATCAAGGGCTCTTGTTGAAATTTCCAGGTAGTTCCCACACTCAGGGTAATTCAAAAAGTAGACTTGATGTGACTCAATCCAGCCCAAGTGTTGAAAATTCTGACAGTTATTGCAGGGGTTCTTTTCTTGGTCCAGTTGTTTGGAGCATTTCAAATCTCCTTAGACTACCTTCCAGGCATTAGGACTTCCCTCTCCTTCTTTTGTCCCTATATTCATAAGCTTTCTATTCTGCCACCCCCTGTATGTCTCCATGTATAAGTCCTATTTTTTTCTTGACTCTATCAACTACTACTGATGCACCAGGAAAAGTCCCCATTAAAACAGGACAAGTCCCCATTAACAGGAAATTATAGTTAGGTTTTCTTAGGACATTGATGATTCAGCTTCAAAATTTGTTTTTAACTGATCTCTACTACATCATGGGAAGGAAAGTGTTTCCTTTCCATCCTAGGGGAAATGTCCTTTCCTCTATCTCTTCCATCATCTTCACCCTTCTTCTCCACAAATAGGCCAAATGGCTCTAGGCATCAGAGTATAAAACACTTGAATTTACTTATCAAATAATGTTCAAAAGTCAAAGTGTTAGTCCTCCAGTTGTCCCCGACTCTTTGTGACCCCATGGACTGTAGCCCACAGGCTCCTCTCTCCATGGGATTTCCCAGGCAAGAATACTGGAGTGGGTTGCCATTTCCTTCTCTAGGGGATTTTCCTGACCCAGGGATCACACTCGGGTCTCCCACATTGCAGACAGATTCTTTAATGCCTGGGCCAGCATGGAAGCCCTATCAAATAATGTTAAATATATTCTAATACAAAAGACCCTCAACAATTATATTTTAAAAAGATATCCTCAAATATTATTTAGGTTATACTTTTGTTTGAGAATCTGAGAAAAGCAATGGGATTATTCAAAATTGTTGTTATTGTTCAGTTGCTAAATTGTGTCCAACTATTTATGACCCCATATTTCCAGGCAAGAATACTGAAGTGGGTTGCCATTCCCTTCTCCAGGGGATCTTTCCAAGCAGAGATAGAACCTGGGTCTCCCACATTGCAGGCATACTCTTTACCATCTGAGCCAATCAAATATTATTAGTGAAAGTAGCTCAGTCGTGTCCGACTCTTTGTGACCCCATGAACTACTGTCCATGGAATTCTCCAGGCCAGAATACTGGAGTGGGTAACCTTTCCCTTCTCCAGGGTATCTTCCCAACCCAGGGATTGAACCAAGGTCTCTCGCATTGCAGGCAGATTCTTTACCAGTTGAGCCACAAGGGAAGCTCTCAAATAATGTTAAATATATTCTAATACAAAAGGCCCTCAATAATTATATTTTTAAAAAGATGGCCTGAAGTATTACTTATGTAATACTTTTGTTTGAGAATATGAGAAAAGCAATGGGATTATTCAAAATTGCTGTTGTTGTTCAGTCAGTAAGTCATGTCCAACTCTTGGCCACCCCATGGACTGCAGCACACCAGGCTCCCCTATCTTTCACAATTTCCCAGTTTGCTCAAACTCATGTCCACTGAGTCAGTAATGCTATCCAACCACCTCATTCTCTGCTGTCCCTTCTCCTGCCCTCAATCTTTCCCAGCATTAGGGTCTTTTCCAATGAAAATAATTACTTATAGTTAAAAAAAAAAAAAATTCCTTATCAAATGTATCTTTAGGGATAAACTTGAGATTCACTTGTAGTTTGGCCAGTTACTATGACCTTGGAAACATACTCAACCTCACTAAATCCTAGTTTCCTTATCTGAAAAATGATGGTGAAAGTATCTTCCTCATAGGGTACACACAAGGATTATGACCATATAAGTAAATAAGTTTTCATGGTTTCTGGTATTAAAAGCTCAATAAAATTTTAAAAAATGTTAATAAATTTAAAAAATATTGATAGTGATGCTATGCTTTTTTAGCCAAGTAATCAATTAGGTTATGTGTTTACTATGATCATCATGTCCCCCTTTATAGTTAAATTTTAACAGTCTCCACTCCCTAGAATTTTTTTCAGCTACACTGCATAAACAAGTTTTTTCCTTTATTGATCAGAATTATGCCACCTTTTTGCTTCTTGAAGTTTGAGAGCTCTCTGGGCAAAATAATATTCACCATGGCCTGTAAAAACTTAATTATGGGCAATATAGATTCCTTTAGTAACAGGGACACATATATCCTTATTTCTTTTATTGACTGCTGATTAGGTGTAGGAAAATCAACAAATTTGGCATTCATTCAACACTATTTATCTACTCACATTAGGCAAAGCTCTAGGCTGGAGACAGAGTAACAGACAAAATCTTTGGCTTCATGGATGCTGGGAGGAATAAAATTACTTGTAAAGTGGAATAGTAAGTGGTTAATAGCTAAGGCAAAAATCTTGTTTTCTTCTGTGGGAAACTTCACTGAGCTGTAATACATAGGAAGAAAAACAGATATCTGATTTTAAGAGCAATTGTTAAGAATAAGTGGAGACCTATGACTGATTCATGGTGATGTTTGGTAGAAACCAACACAATACTGTAAAGCAATTATCCTTCAATTAAAAATAAATTAAAAAAAGAATAAGTGGTAAATCACAGAGCTTTCATTCAATTCCTACTATACACCTGACAGTATTAGCTGTAAAATTCGACAGGATATAGTATCTTCCTTCACAGAGCTTCTAATCTAGTTGGATGATATACTAATAAATCTGTTAAAGTACTTTACTGTCTTCAGTGTTACTGTTTAGTCACTAAGTCATGTCCAACTCTTCTGCTACTGACAGGCTCCTCTGTCCATGGGATTTCCCAGGCAAGGATACTGGAGTTGCCATTTCCTCTTTCAGGGGACAGTCCCAGGGACTGAACCTGTGTCTCCACTGCCAGGCGGATTCTTTAACACTGAACCACCTGGGAAGCCCTTCTTCAGGGCAGCAGAAGAGAAAAGGCTGAGGAAAGCTTATGTTCTTGAGCCACCCAAATGGAGTATTCCTGTATGTCACCATTCCAGGGCTAATGGCAGCCACATTCTTATGTGTTACAAACTGGGATATTAGTGCCTCTATGAAATAGTGTTGTCCACCATTTGCCAGCCCATTGGCATTACTGAATTATTTCACTGATCTAATTACATTTCTGACAGTTTAGACTAAGATGTTTTAGTCCCTGTACTTTCATAGCAACATATAATTACCAAGGGAAGAGATTATAGTATAGGAAGCCTGTCTTCTTGAACATTAAAAAAACAAAAACAAAAAAACTACATACACTAATTAATGCACAATTAAGAATGAATAAAGAAGCCTATGATACTGGCATAGGTTGATACTAACACAGCCTTTTAGATGGACTAAAAGAAATGAACTGTAACATGATCAGGAGCATCTGGGAAAAACTTAGTGGAAAAAGTGATGTCCAAGTTCGGCCCTGAAACTCTAAGAAGAAAGAGGAAGTTGTGCTCCAGTTCAGCTGGAGACAAGGAATGAAGGGTAGGCAGAACAATTACTCAAAGCCAGACATGTTGCTGAAGGGGGCACGTATTTTACAACTCTAGAGTACACTTGTTTGCTGGACACAATTAGTGAAATGTGGAATACAGAACATTACAGTTTCAATCTTTACCTTCACGAATGACTGTCCCTTTCTGCTCAAATGTCTCACCTAATGTCTTTCTGGAAGGGCTTCCTGCTACCCTACTGTCAGTAAGCTACAAATATCTTTCAGTACTAAAACCTTCCACTGGTAAAGCAAGCACTCCACAGAGTTTTAACGTTTATTCACAAGTTAATGAGATATTCTATAAAAACAAATACTTTTATTGTGTATTTATCAAGCACTAAGGCAGGCTTATTTTTAACTCTCGGACTGACCTATCCATTGGGTATGTTTACTCTCATTTAATAGGCTTGAGAAAACAGGGATTTAGGCAGACTGTTGGGTTCACCTGGACCACAAAATTAGTTTGTATTTTAACAGAGGTTTGGCTGATATACACATACACACAGGGCTAAGAAAAAACAGTTACTGTTAGCCAGTAGTAAAAAACAGAAATTCTCCATTTTTTCTCTGCCCATCCCTGATTTTCCTTCACCAGAGACTACCAATTTTAAGTCTTTAGCTATTTGTTATTGTACTTCTAAGTGACAAGTTATACTGCTTTTTTTAAACCGACATTTCTGTATCAGATCTTGATGTATTCTCCATTACATATACACTCCTTTCCAATTCTCCTAGGGTTATCTAATAATTTGTTATTTGTATTGTTTACATAAATATGATTGAATTTATATGATGACTATGATGTTGAGTATTCACAGTTGAGTTAATGCAGTGTAACTGCTGAAAACTTTTATTTTTCCTGAGGCTCATAATTGCCTCAATTTTGCTTCCTTAATTAGAAAAAAATATGCAGACCACTAATTCGTCTCCAGACTCTCTAAAACCTAAAAACCTCTTGACCCAATATTTATAAACACATGATAATGTATCCGTTTTTCTTTCTGAGACATTCCACCTGAACTATCATCTTTAGGCATTTCTTGTTGACCTCATGCTGTTCTCCCTTCTCTCTTTCATATGGTTATATTTTAGCAACTTTATCATTACTCTTTAAGTAAAATAAAATGACCTCTTCCCCCACTGACAACAGAGTCTACCTGTCAACTTCCCACTTTAAAAGACACCATTACTTTTCCAGGCACCCTCCCCATCATCCTACCTTGTAAATTGCACTTTTATGCCATCAGGGCTGATAATATTGGCACTCAACTCTGTAACCGTAATTAAGCATTCTCTTAGAAAGATGAAAACCATAACAGCATTTACATTATAATTAATGTTATTCAATAAACGGCCAAGCTTTGTGCTATCATTGGATTTCCTTTTCTTTGGCTCCAAGATTCTGAACCACATGCTAATTACAGCGACGCTGAAATTGAGTCCACCTTCTCACACTCCAACCCTCTGTCAAAACCCTGCAGTATTTTACACTGTTTGGTTATCTGCAGGATGTGTTTCTCTTACAACGTTTTTTTGTTTGTTTTTTGACTTAAAGTTTCTGATCGTCATAGTTTTCTCTTGCGGAGTGAAGAGATGTTTGCCTTCCATGCATATCCTTAAGAGCGTCAGCTTCTGACTCATCCTGTTTATAACCCAGTCTCATTTCCCGAAATTTAACACGGGCCATGAGCTTGTACACGTCTGTCCTGAAAGTTCTGATAGCCATCCGTTGTTATAATACATCCTGTTCGCCACGTTTTTAAGGATACACAGCTTCTTAAATATTGTCGTGGGTCTTAAGTGAAGTTCTCGGTTCCCGGAATCGCGTTATTTCCTCTTCCTAAACTCGGGAGGTCTCGGTGCCAGTTCAGGGGCTGGGAGGAGAGCAGACGGCGGAGAGGCGAGAGGGCAGCGGTGGAGGCAGACCAAGCACTCTCGCGAGACAGAGGGACTCCTCGCCCGGAGCTCCACGACGCCGCGGCGCCTCCTGGGAGTCGGCCATAATGCAGGCCCGGTACGCCAGCGGCATCCCGAGGGCTCTAAAAATGTACCTGCAAGCGGATGTTGAGAACCACTGAGCCCGCGATGTAGAAATACGGGAAGTTCATGCGCAGCTGCCAGGCCAGCTCGAAGAAGGCGAGCAGGGTGCGGGAAAGCCCCTTGCAGAAGACCCCGTACGAGCTGGCCGGGCTCGAGGCCCTGAGGGCCAAAGATGACGGAGCCGCCGCGGTGGCCATGGACGCGAAGTTGCCGCTCGCCCGGTGCGGTGCCTGGAACCGAGGGTGATCGCAGACCCCGAGGACCCCCAACTGATGGCGATGACCTGGAGGGGCCGGGGGCTTAGCAGCCGCCGGGCGCGCACTCCAGCTTTACGCAGCCGCCACTTCTTTCTGTGCCGCGGTGGGGCTGGGGTTGCGGCTGGCGCTCCGCCCCTTCCTGTCTGCTGCTTAAAATGACATTCAGCGCTTAGAGTTTAACTCTTGGTAGCTCCGGAACGGGTTACTTATTTACGTATATGCCACACAGTTATTTTATACAGCAATTACACACAGCCTTACAGATACTCGTTTCACTTTAAAATGAAGAAAAGAAACTAAGTAAAATTCTGTAATTTGCCCTAGAGCCCCGTCCAAAGCTTGCGTTAAAACTCAGGTTAGTCTGCTCTGGCCTGGTCCGTTCGATTTCATAACATTTATCTGTTTAAATAAGCCAATTAGGGCACAGAGTCTCTGTATTCACAACATACTACTAAAACTTAAAGGGTCACAATCTCAGGCAATGAATTTCTTATGTATTAGGACTATTTCAGTTGCAAGTGCCGGAAATTAACACAAGTAAAGCAAACACATTGTTTATTATTTCTGGAGGTACATATTATATGCAAATATCAAGTTCTCCCTCATGTAAACCCATGAAACGTTCAGATTAGGTATGAAGGCCTCTATCATTTCTTCATGGGCACCTGTGAAATATGTGGTTAGGAGGGGAAGGCTTGGAATATCACTAACATTTACTTCCAAGCCCCGAATACCCTTAAGGTAGCATCTTAATGGATCGTCCGTATTCTGGTGTTTAAGTGATGCCCATTTCAGTAATTTCTGTAATCTATTTTAACTAGTAAGCACTGTATTTTTCCTCATACACAACCTCTACATTCGTGAGTTATTCAGACATGTAACTCTGATTATAGCTCAGATTATGGTCTAGTTCTGAAAAGCGTTCTTTCAATATCTCAGAATTCACCCTGCACTGAATAACTGTAGCAACTGTTCAAAGCACAATTTATTTATTTATTGTTTTTGTACAGCCTACTGACGATAAGATTGGTACAAATAACATGCCATTGTGCAATTTGTAAAGCTGAATTGTGTATCCCCAACTAGTTTCTTTTGCTATTTTGCTAGGCCAGTACCAACCCATCAACTAGACAGCACCTAAAGGAACTTATTACTGCTCACTTAGGGAAACTTATAAAATGCTGATTTGGAGACTGAAGAGAAGTGTAAGATAATGACAATTCAGAACCAAGAGAAGATGTAAATTTTTGGTGTAGAAGTAAAATTTGTCTTTTCTGAAAATTGAAAGAACAATAGTGGGTATTAGTGTCACACAAATCATTAAATCCCTGAATCTTCCTCTTCCAACTATCTAAAACTATCGACTATCTATGTGGACTCATTCTCTTCCACCATTCTTGTGGGGAGGGAGGTGGGAGGGGGGTTCAAGATGGGGAACACATGAAAATCCATGGCTGATCCATGTCAATGTATGGCAAAAACCACTACAATATTGTAATTAGCCTCCAACTAATAAAAATAAAAAAATAAAAAATTTCAAATTATAAATTTATAAGAATATTCTTATATTAATTAATTTATTTAATATTTTAATTAAACTCATAATTTTTATGGAGCTTGCATTCAATCTATAGCTCTCTTGGGGTGGTATGGATATTTTAACAATATTAATTCTTCCAATCCATGAGTATGGAATAGCTTTCTACTTATTATTTTCTTCACCTTCTTCAGTTTCTTTGAATGTCTTGCAGGTTTCAGTGTACAGATCTTTCACCTGATTAGTTAAACTTATTCTGAGGTGTTTTATTCTTTTTGATGCAGTTATAAATGAGATTGTTTTTCTAATCTTTATGATGTTTCATTGTTAATGTACAGAAATGCAACTGAATTTTGGATATTGATTTTATATCTTGTAAGTTTCCTGAATTTATTAGTTCTAGCAGTTCTTGTTTTGTGTGTGGAGTTTTTAGGTTGTTTTTTTTTTTTTTTTTAACATATGCCATTTGCAAATAAAGACAGTTTTGCTTCTTCCTTTTCAATTTGGGCACTTTTTATTTTTTATCTAGCCTAATTGCTATGGCTAGGACTTTTCTATACTATGTTGAGAAAACCATGAACAGTCAGTTCAGTTCAGTCTCATGTCCAACTCTTTGTGACCCCATGAACAGCAGCACACCAGGCCTCCTATCCATCACCAACTGCAGGAGTCCACCCAAACCCATGTCCGTCGAGTCAGTGATGCCATCCAACTATCTCATCCTCTGTCATCCCCTTCTCATCCTGCCCTCAATCTTTCCCAGCATCAGGGTCTTTTCAAATGAGTCAGCTCTTTGCATCAGGTGGCCAAAGTATTGGAGTTTCAGCTTCAACGTCAGTCCTTCCAATGAACACCCAGGACTGATCTCCTTTAGGATGGACTGGTTGGATCTCCTTGCAGTCCAAGGGACTCCCAAGAATCTTCTCCAACACCATAGCTCAAGAGCATCAATTCTTCGGCGTTCAGCTTTCTTTATAGTCCAACTCTCACATCCACACATGACCACTGGAAAAACCATAGCCATGACTAGACGGACCTTTGTTGACAAAGTAATGTCTCTGCTTTTTAATATGCTGTCTAGGTTGGTCATAACTTTCTTTCCAAGGAGTAAGTGTCTTTTAATTTCATTGCTGTAATCACCATCTGCACTGATTTTGGAGCCCAGAAAAATAAAGTCAGCCACTATTTCCTCTGTTTCCCCATCTATTTGCCATGAAATGATGGGACCAGATGCCATGATCTTAGTTTTCTGAACGTCGAGCTTTAAGTCAACTTTTTCACTCTCCTCTTTCACTTTCATCAAGAGGCTCTTTAGTTCTTCTTCACTTTCTTCCATAACGGTGGTGTGAAAAGGCAAAAAGATAGGACACATAAAGATGACCTCCTCAGGTCAGTAGGTGCCCAATATGCTATTGGAGATCAGTGGAGAAATAACTTCATAAAGAATGAAGGGATGGAGCCAAAGCAAAAACAACACCAAGTTATGGATGTGACTGGTGATAGATGCAAGGTCTGATGCTGTAAAGAGCAATATTGCATAGGAACCTGGAATGTTAGGTCCATGAATCAAGGCAAATTGGAAGTGATCAAACAGGATGGCAAGAGTGAATGTCGACATTCTAGGAATCAGTGAACTAAAATGGACTGGAATGGGTGAATTTAACTTAGATGACCATTATATCTACTACTGTGGGCAGGAATCCCTTAGGAGAAATGGATTAGCCATTGTAGTCAACAAAAAAGTCCAAAATGCAGTCTCAAAAATGACAGAGTGATCTCTGTTCCTTTCCAAGGCAAACCATTCAATATCATGGTAATCCAAGGCTATGCCCCAACCAGTAATGCTGAAGAAGCTGAAGTTGAACGGTTCTATGAAGACCTACAAGACCTTCTAGAACTAACACCCAAAAAAGATGTCCTTTTCACTATAGGGGACTGAAATGCAAAAGTAGGAAGTCAAGAAACACCTGGAGTAACAGGCAAATTTGGCCTTGGAGTACAGAATGAAGCAGGGCAAAGGCTAATAGAGTTTTGCCAACTGGTCACAGCAGTTGACCAGAAGGCACTGGGCAGTACAAACACCTTCTTCCAACAATACAAGAGAAGATTTTATACACGGATATCACCAGATGGCCAACACCAAAATCAGATTGATTATATTTGCAGCCAAAGATGGAGAAGCTCCATACAGTCAGCAAAAACAAGACCAGGAGCTGACTGTGGCTCAGATCATGAACTTATTGCCAAATTCAGACTTAAATTGAAGAAAGTGGGGAAAACCACTAGACCATTCAGGTATCACCTAAATCAAATCCCTTTTGATGATACAGTGGAAGTGAGAAATAGATTTAAGAGACTAGATCTGATAGGCAGAGTGCCTGATGACCTATGGATGGAGGTTCATGACATTCTACAGGAGACGGGGATCAAGACCATCCCCAAGAAAAAGAAATGTAAAAAAGCAAAATGGCTATCTGAGGAGGCCTTACAAATAGCTGTGTAAAGAAGAGAAGTGAAAAACAAAGGAAAAAAGGAAAGATATACCCATTTGAATGCAGAGTTCCAAAGAATAGCAAAGAGAGATAAGAAAGCCTTCCTCAATGATCAATGCAAAAAATAGAGGAAAACAATAGAATGGGAAAGACTAGAGATCTCTTCAAGAAAGGTACTAAGGGAAAATTTCATGCAAAGATGGGCTCAATAAAGGACGGAAATGGTATGGACCTAACAGAAGCAGAAGATATTAAGAAGAAGTGGCAAGAATACACAGAACTGTACAAAAAAGATCTTCATGACCCAGATAATCACGATGGTGTGATCACTCACCTAGAGGCAGACATCCTGGAATGTGAATTCAAGTGGGTCTTAGGAAGCAACACTATGAACAAAGCTAGTGGAGGTGATGGAATTCTAGTTGAGCTATTTCAAATCCTCAAAGTTGATGCTGTGATAGTGCTGCACTCAATATGTCAGGAAATTTGGAAAACTCAGTAGTGGCCACAGGTCTGGAAAAGGTCAGTTTTCATTCCAATCCCAAAAAGGCAATGCCAAAGAATGCTCAAACAACCGCACAGTTGTACTCATCTCACACACTAGTAAAGTAATGCTCAAAATTCTCCAAGCCAGGCTTCAGCAATATGTGAACCGCGAACTTCCAGATGTTCAAGCTGATTTTAGAAAAGGCAGAGGAACCAGAGATCAAATTGCCAACATCCACTGGATCATCAAAAAAGGGAGAGAGTTCCAGAAAAACATCTATTTCTTCTTTATTGACTATGCCAAAGCCTTTGACTGTGTGGATCACAATAAACTGTGGAAAATTGTGAAAGAGATGGGAATACCAGATCACCTGACCTGCTTCTTGAGAATCCTGTAGGCAGTTCAGGAAGCAACAGTTAGAACTGGACATGGAACAGCAGACTGGTTCCAAATAGGAAAAGGAGTACATCAAGGCTGTATATTGTCACCCTACTTATTGAACCTATATGCAGAGTACATCATGAGAAACGCTGGGCTGGAGGAAGCACAAGCTGGAATCAAGATTGCCAAGAGAAATATCAATAACCTCAGATATGCAGATGTCACCACTTGTATGGCAGAAAGTGAAGAAGAACTAAAGAGCCTCTTGATGAAAATGAAAGAGGAGAGTAAAAAAGGTGGCTTAAAGCTCAACATTCAGAAAACTAAGATCATGGCATCCGGTCCCATCACTTCAAAGCAAATAGATGGAGAAACAGTGGGAGATTTTATTTTGGGGGGCTCCAAAATCACTGCAGATGGTGACTGCAGTGACGCTTACTCCTTGGAAGAAAAGTTATGACCAACCTAGACAGCAACAGCATATTAAAAAGCAGAGACATTACTTTGTCAACAAAGGTCTGTCTAGTCAAGGCTATGATTTTTCCACTAGTCATGCATGGATGTGAGAGTTGGACTATAAAGATAACTGTGCACCGAAAAATTGATGCTTTTGAACTGTGGTATTGGAGAAGACTCTTGAGAGTACCTTGGACTTCGAGGAGATCCAACCAGTCCATCCTAAAGAAAATCAGTCCTGATTATTCATTGGAAGGACTGATGTTGAAGCTGAAACTCCAATACTTTGGCCACCTGATGCGAAAAGCTGACTCATTGGAAAAGACCCTGATGCTGGGAAAGATTGAAGGCTGGAGGAGACGGGGCCGACAGAGGATGAGATTATTGGATGGCATCACCAACTCAAACTCTGGGAGTTGGTGATGGGCAGGAAGGCCTGGTGTGCTGCAGTCCATGGGGTGGCAAAGAGTCAGACACGAATGAGCAACTGAACTGAAGTCAACTGCAAAAGCCCTTCATTCTTGCCAAATACTGCAAGTTAGAAAGTCTTTGTCAAACTGAAGGGGAGAGAATTATAAGTCGCAGGTCTGTTTCACATTGTGTGTGTGTGTGTGTATGTTAGTCACTAAGTCTCACTCTTTGTGATCCCATGAACTCAATCCTGCCAGACTCCTCTGTCATGGGATTCTCCAGGCAAGAATACTGGAATGGGTTGCTAGTTCCTTCTCCAAGGTATCTTCCCAACCCAGGGATTGAACCCAGGTCTCCCACACTGCAGGCAGATTCTTTACCATCTGAGCCACCACACTGAGGTGGAGGGAATTATATAGGGTATGACAATCAGGGAGCAGTATTCATGGGGAGTATGTTTTCAATTTTGGTGCATTCTAATTGATTAGAATTTTCTGAATCATGTTCCTGGTGTTATGTCTAAAAGGTCTAACTCAAGTTTACAAAAGTTCTCTGCTATTTTTTTTTTTTTTGCTAAAGTTTGTAGTTCTAGCATTTGTAGTTAGGTCTAAGATCAATTTAGACTTAATCTTTACGTGGTAAGAAATAATGGTATAAATGCCTCTTTATGAATGTGGGTATCTAATGAAGTCCTAGCTTCATTTGTTGGAAAAATAAAGGCTATTTCTCCCTTGATTGCCTTGATACCTTTTTTGAAATCATTTGCCCATGAATGTAAATGTTAAGATGGATTCTCAATTGTGCCTCATTATTACATATGTCTGTCTTCATGAAAGTACCACTCTATTTTCATTGATGTCATTTAGTGGTTAGCTTTGATATCAGGAACTGCAATCGTCTAATTATGTTCCTTTTTTTTTTTTTTTTTTTATTTATTTATTTATTTATTTTTTTTTTTTATGTTCCTTTTTTAAAAAAGTTGCTTTGTCTCTTCTGGGAGCTTTGTATTTCCATATACATTCTAAGAATAGTTTTTCAGCTTTCTGCAAGGATTTGTGGGATTTGATAGAGATTGTCCTGAATATACAGATAATCTCTTGACCTGGAAAGAGTCTCCTCACTCCAGATTTTAGTTCAGTTGTCCTCTTTCCTTGTACAGCTCTTTTATCAATTTAAAATGTAATTTGGCAATTTATTCCCCTTATCCTGGTCATTGTAGGAGAAAATCTTGTCTTTTTGCACTTGCTCTCTTCTACTCAGAAGTGGAAGTTCTAACGGCTTAACTGTGAAGTATCAAATGACACAGGATCAAATGAATAAGTAACAATCTCTGGAAGAGGATATCGTTATTATCTGCATTTTGCTGAGGAGTATACTGAAGCAGACAGTAGTTTTAAAACAGAGTAAAAAATCAGAGATCGGTAGCAGGGAATCTGGATTTTCCATCCTGTCAGTCCGACTCCAGGATCCTCTCCTGAAAAACTTCTACTTTAAAAACTGAAACAAGAGAATCCAAAAGTACATCTGATTTCAACATCTGTTCTTCCTAAAAAAATTTCAGCAGTCAAAAATAAATTAAATGAGAAAAATAAGACTGATTATTCGTATATGGAAAAGTTTGGAATGTGCAATGAAAAACACATGTTCTTTTGAAGTACCCAAGAAATATTGACGAAATTAATATTTTATTTAAAGATTAATATTTAAATATTAACTATATTAAATAGTTAATATATTAACTTTATTAAAGACGTAAGCATGAGAGTTATTTTTGACAGCTTTAAATGGTGGAAGGAAAAGCCTACTGGGAAAAGGGATTACAACCAGATGACCTCCCCACAACTCACTTCAGTTTTGGAAATTATAGGAAAATAATTTCATCAGTGAGATGGATGTGTGTTTAGTTGAGTTAATGTGTTTATAAGCTTATAAGCAATAAAGTTATATATAAGTGCTAGTTATCAGCAACCAGCTTATAGGGTGTTTTGGTCTTCTTGGGTTTCCCCAGAAAATCTTGAATAGTTTTGATAAGAAAAGCTTGAATTTTTTCTACATAAATCCAGTATTAGGAAAAAAATCCATTGTGATGATGGTCCTAGTTATGATTGAGCTCCATCTAATAGTTTAGGCTTTCTCTGTACATTCTAGGTGTTGGTTTTTAAAATTTTACTCACTAACAACTAAATTTGTTAAGTACAAATTATGGAGAGGTTAAACAGGGAAAAGTTACAACACAATATGTCCTTATTTGCATGCTGACAAATGAGATTTCACCTCTCCGTTAAAGAAAATTATGAAGTAATCTATCCCATGGCAAGGACACAGAGTGCATAAAGAGGAGTCAATTTGCGCTGTTAGGGAATAGCAATTATTTCATCAAGATAGCAGTGAGCTCCTCTATTAGCATATGCTAGTACTTTCCTGCTTGGCATTGGTCACAGAAGTTAAAAGAAAGGAGCACTTCACTGCCCATCCAGAAATCAGCTGCACAAAGAATTTAAGGTCAGACTACTGAAGGAATCACAACTGTGATATTAGACGAGGCTTTTTTCTAGACATGATAACTTTACCATTGACCATTTTTTCCATCCTTGTATTAACAGAATTTGTCCTGGGAAATTTTGCAAACAGCTTCATAGTACTGGTGAACTGCATTGACTGGGTCAAGAGACAAAAGATCTCCTCAGCTGATGGGATTCTCACTGCTCTGGCAGTCTGCAGAATTGTTTTGCTCTGGGTAATGTTAATGAATTGGTATTTAGTTGTGTTGAATCCAGTTCTATATAGTTTAAAAGAATTATTGTTCATATTGCCTGGATAGTAAGCAACCATTATAGCACCTGGCTTGCTACTAGTCTCAGTATATTCGATTTGTTGAAGATAGCCATTTTTCTTCACCAGCCTAATTTTTCTTCACCTGAAGTGGAGAGTTAAAAGTGTACTGCACACAGTACTTCTGGGAACTTCATTCTTCTTGGTTTTTCATGTTGCAGTGATATGAGACGATGAGGCTATCCAGACAAATGAATACAAAGGAAACAGTCCTCGGAAGACCACATTGAGGAGCAGTTTATGGCTTCCACGCGTGACTCTGCTTATGCTGCTGCTGCTAAGTCACTTCAGTCGTGTCCGACTCTGTGCGACAACATAGACGGCAGCCCACCAGGCTCCGCCGTCCCTGGGATTCTCCAGGCAAGAACACTGGAGTGGGTTGCTATTTCCTTCTCCAATGCATGAAAGTGAAAAGTGAAAGTGAAGTCGCTCAGTCATGTCTGACTCTTAGCGACGCCATGGACTGCAGCCCACCAGGCTCCTCCATCCGTGGGATTTTCCAGGCAAGAACACTGGAGTGGGGTGCCATTGCCTTCTCCCTGCTTATGCTAGGAAACCTCATATCCTTTACTATGTCCCTGACATGTTTTCTGCTATTAATTGTTTCCCTGTGGAAACATCTCAAGAAGATGCAGCTCAGTGGTAAAGGATCCCCAGATCCTAGCACCAAAGTCCATATAAAAGCCATGCAAACTGTGATAGCCTTTCTCTTGCTTGCCATTCATTTCCTGACTCTAATGGGATCCATTTGGAGTTTTAAAAGGCAGCAGAAGGAACATGTCTTTTTGTTCTTTGAGGCTCTTGGATTCTTCTATCCTTCAAACCACTCATATATCCTGATTTGGGGGAACAGGAAGTTAACAAAGGCATTTCTGTCATTTCTGTGGCAGCTAAGGTGCTGACTGAGAGAAAAGAAATAGGTGGACATCATGTGTCTTCTAGCAAAATATAAGCTGATGGTGTTTATAAAACTTTATACTTTCTGCTGCTTTTTCTAATGTGAATATAACAGAGTAATTTCCAAAGGTTAACATGCAAAGTCTTTCACTCAAGCTTATGATGAAAAGTATATATGTGTTTATGAATATTATAAAACTGATGATAAGATTATGATACTACTAACCAATATTTTTCAGATAAACAATCTAATTTTACAAAATGTTGTATAATTTCAGGGTTATGAAGCAATGTGTATTTCACATGTATATTCTAAGCTATTATCTTCAAATGAAGTATTTATAATCTGTATTTGTGTCTTTTTAAGAATTGAGCTTATCTCAGGACATTATTTCTATTTTCCACTGAAATTAGTACCACAATGTGCTTAGCAAAGATGCCTGCAGTGAAATTCAAATGTAACAAATATTTTTAGATTAAATTTTATATATGTGTATAATTAACTGTACTGAAGAATATGTGATTTTTACTAGTAGTCAAAAAATTTAGGAAAAAAATCAAATACTACAGTAAGGATGAAGGAAAAAAAATAATCATGATGTCTTCATAGCTGCTATATTTCACATGCAGTTAGGAAAATTATTTCTTAGAGGTTTCAAACTAAGAAGACCTATTTTCAAGTTGAGATCTGGTGTCAAATTACTCAGTTTTCAGGACTTCCCTAGTGGTCCAGTGGCTAGGACTCTGTGATCCCAAAGCAAAGGACCTGGGTTCCATCCCTGGTCAGTGAACTACATCTAGCCTGCCACAACTAAGAGCACTCAAGCCACAACTAAAGATTTGACATAGCTTAAGGAAGATCTGAAGATCCCGCATGCTGCAACTAACACCCGGCCCAGCCAAATAAATATTTTTTAAAAAATTGCTCAGTTTCCCCCAAAACCAAAATTGGGCCTTTGAATTGCCAATCTTCTCCTCCATTTTGTTACCTAAAAATTCATTTTAAACTTCAGACAAAAGACTTAGGTTTTCCCAATCTTAAAAATACATTCAGTGTAAGAATGGTAAAAAAAAAAAAAAAAAAAAAAATGATGCTTAATTCAATGATCTTTCTGCATAGATAGAATGGTATCTATGATGTCTATGTCATAATTATAGGAAATGTCTTGAAGATCTGTTTTATTACAATCTTGTGGAAAATGATGAAATAGAAAGTGTGTTGACATATAGTAGGATTGATAGCAAGCTTCACTATAGGAAATAAATTTATAACCTTGTTCAACAACTGAATTTCTATGACTCTATTAATTCTTGGTATTATGATATTGTAACAACATTATCTAAATGTTAAGATAAATCATTTCCACATCAGAATTACTTATTATTTTTAATCATCTGTCTGCTTGGTGGAACATAAGCCTTATCATGTGAGGATCATGCTTATCCTGATTTATGCTAACTTTCCATGACATAAAAATCAGTCTACAGGAGAGTTTATATGAAAGATATTCTAATGATTAATTGGATAAAAAAAATTACATGAAAGCTGGAAACCAGTGAAAATGAAACTCTTCACAAACTCTGCAGGTCACATGGATTTCCTAGTTCTGTTTCCTCAACATTTAATTGCTTCTACACAAATCTACACAATCTCAATTTCAGTTTCTGCATTAGACAGAGTAGACAAATAGGTTCCAAAGCATAAAGTGACTCAAATTCAGTGTACATTTAATATTGTTCTTTAAGGGTACTGATATGCGTGAGCACACTCCTCTAGGTAGTTATCCAAGGAATCAGGCTGATCAGAAGTTGGTCATATTTAACATGTGGTTTTGGACGATTGCTTGGTGTTTTCTCCATTCAAGAAAGCTGGGAGAAAAAGACATAGGAAGGACTGTCCCTGAGGAGAGTATTGGGGATGGGCCTAAAATATTGCACAAAATTTTCACTTAAATAACATTGTTCAGGTTTTGATCACCTTGCCACAACCGAATGTAAGGGAGGCTGGGAAATGTGCTCACTCTCTAGCCCAGAAATAAGAGAAGAACATGGAATTGAGGACATGGAAGTGGGAGAGCATTTAGTCATATTTCACCTGAAATAGCAACAAGTTACTGTAAAAGAAAAAGAAGTTCCTCACTTTAGAAGCATGATGTATCTTCATGTCATTTTGATAATATGCATACACCCTTACATCAGTCCTGAGGTTTTTTTTTTGTTTCTTCATAAATTCCAAAGGATTCAAGTTCACACTTCATATTTATATCTTCATAAAGTCATAACTGACTCTGCACTATAGTACTTGTAGCCTCCTAATGTGTATTTCCAGCCTAACTTGCTTACAGTTTTTGACTTAACTACTAATGACATTCTGTACTAATATTTCTAGCTATATTTCCTGGCACTTGGGTGTGCAGTTTGAACTATAAATAACTTCCTTACATTATTTCTATGTGTGTGTGTGTTAGTCACTCAGTTGTGTCCAACTCTTTGTGACCCCATGGACTGTAGCCCGCCAGCCTCCTCTGTCAGTGGGACTTCCCAGGCAAGAATATTGGAATGGGTTGCTGTTTCCTTCTCCAGGGGATCTTCCCAACCCAGGAATTGAATCCAGGTCTCCCACATTGCAGGTGGATTCTTTACTGTTTGAACCACCACATTATTTCTATAAGTGAAATTAAATCAACAAAATACCTTTTAGGTAGAAGGATCTTATTGATGAGTGACAAATAAAGGCTGGATTATATATTTTTTTCTAGCAATTACTAGTCAAAATCTTAAATATTTGCATTCAAATATGCTGCTCACAGGGCTTCCCAAGTGGTGCTAGTAGTAAAGAACCTGTCTGCCAATGCAGGAGACATAAGAGACACAGGTTCAATCCCTGGGTCAGGAAGATCCCCTGGAGGAGGGCATGGCATCCCACTCCAGTGTTCCTGCCTGGAGAATCCCATGGACAGAGGAGCCTGGTGGGCTACAGTCCATTAGTTTGCAAAGAGTTGGACATGACTGTAGTGACAGCACACACGCAGCACATACGGCTCAGAGGAGACGAAAGTACAAATTAGTGGAAACCAGTTTGTCTCATTTTTGCCTGTTTACGTACTGACTTCATCCTTTTAGTCATGTTCAGAAATGGCAAACTGCACTGGTATCAAGGATAAGTGGACATTGTTAATGTTTACTATAGAAATTATATCATAACTGACTTTCTTATGACTTACATAAGAAAGATATGACTTCATGAAGCTTTGTATCTGTTAACAGAATTATTTGCTTTAACACTGAAATTTCAATATAAGTAGAATAAGCTACTGTTTTAGTGAAGATCTGAAACTATATCAAAGCAGAATTTTGGCTGTACTTTCTGGAATTATGATGAACACTTTAAAGAAGGCATCACAAATGGATTTCAGTCTGAAGCTGTTTGATCATAAAGTTTTCAGTGAAGCACAATATCACAATTTCATCAAAATGTCAATTGGAATTAAGGTCTCTTTCTGGCAGTGGCAACTTGTCTTAGGAGTGCTGAGAAATGGGCTCACTGGACTGGTAAACTGTAAACTGCATCGAGTGGGTGAAGAATGGGAATATCTCATCAGCAGTTTTCATCCTTTCTGCTTGGCTGTGGCCAGATTCATTCAACTGTGGGTAATTTACAGTGGGGCTTTTTCCACATATGTATGCTACTAGAGTGGAGAAATAGCTCCAGAAAGAATGAAGAGGCTGAGCCAAAGTGGAAACAATGCCCAGTTGTGGATGATTCTGGTGATGATGCTAAAGTCCAATGCTGTAAAGAACAAGATTATATAGAAACCTGGAATGTTAGGTCCATGAATCAAGGTAAATTGCAAGTAGTCAAACAGGAGACGGCAAGAGTGAAAATTGACATTTTAGAAATCAGTGAACGAAAATGGACCAGAATGAGCGAATTTAATTCAAATAACCATTGTATCTCATAATGTGGGTAAGAATTCCTTAGGAAAAATGAAGTAGCCTTCATAGTCAACAGAAGAGTCTGAAATGCAGTACTTGGGTGCAATCTCAAAAGCAACAGAACGATCTTTGTTTCCAAGGCAAACCATTCAACAGCAGAGTAATCCAAGTCTATGACCCAACCATTAATGCTGAAGCTGAAGTTGAACGGTTCGATGAAGACTAACAAGACCTTCTAGAACTAACACAAAAAAAGATATCCTTTTCACCATAGGGAACTAGAATGCAGAAGTAGGTGGTCAAGAGATACCTGGAGTAAAGGGCAAGTTTGGACTTGGAGTACAAAATGAAACAGGGCAAAGGCTAACAGAGTTTTACAAAGAGAACCCATTGGTCATAGCAAACACCTTCTTCCAACAACACAAGAGATGACTCTACACATGTACATCACCAGATGCTCAATACCAAAATCAGATTGATTATATTCTTTGCAGCCAAACATGGGGAAGCTCTATATGGTCAGCAAAAACAAGACCAGGAGCTGACTGTGGCACAGATCATTAACTCCTTATTGCCAAATTCAGACTTAAATTGAAGAAAGTAGGGAAAACCAATAGACCACTCAGATATGACCTAAATCAAATCCCTTATGATTATAAAGGGGAAGAGACAAATAGATTCAAGGGATTAGATCTGATAGAGTGCCTGAAGAACTATGAACAGAGGTTCGTAACACTGTACAGGAGTTCAGCTCAGTTTAGTTCAGTCGCTCAGTCAAGTCTGACTCTTTGTGACCCCATGGACTTCAGCATGCCAGGACTCCCTGTCCATCACCAAATTCCAGAGCTCACTCAAAACATTCTTTATAGTCCAACTCTCACATCCATATATGACTACTGGAACAAACATAGCTTTAACTAGATGGACCTTTGTCAGCAAAATAATGTCTCTGTTTTTTAATATGCTGTCTAGGTTGGTCATAACTTTTCTTTCAAGGAGCAAGTGTCTTTTAATTTCATGGCTACAGTCATCATCTGCAGTGATTTTGGAGCCCCCCAAAATAAAGTCTGTCACTGTTTCTATTGTTTCCCTGTCTATTAGAGATGAAGTGATGGGACCAGATGCCATGATCTTAGTTTTCTGAATGTTGAGTTTTAAGCCAACTTTTTCACTCTCCTTTTTCAATTTCATCAAGAGGCTCTTTAGTTCCTCTTCACTTTCTGCCATAAGGGTGGTGTCATCTGAATATCTGAGGTTACTGATATTTTTCCTGGCAATCTTGATTCCAGCTTGTGCTTCCTCCAGCCCAGAGTTTCTCATGATATACTCTGCATATAAGTTAAATAAGCTGGGTGACAATAAACAGCCTTGACATACTCCTTTTCCTATTTGGAACCAGTCTATTGTTCCATGTCCAGTTCTAACTGTTGTTTCTAGACCTGCATACAGGTTTCTCAAGAGGCAGGTCAGGTTCTCTGGTATTCCCATCTCTTGAAGAATTTTCAACAGTTTGTTGTGATCCACACAGTCAAAGGCTTTGGCATAGTCAATAAAGCAGAAGTAGATGTTTTTCTGTAACTCTTTCACTTTTTTGATGATGCAGTAGATGTTGACAATTCGATCTCTGGTTCCTCTGCCTTTTCTCAATCCAGCTTGAACATCTGGAAGTTCACGGTTCACGTACTGTTGAAGCCTGGCTTGGAGAATCTTGAGCATTACTTTGCTAGTGTGTGAGATGAGTGCAATTATAGTAGTTTGAGCATTCTTTGGGATTGCCTTTCTTTGGGAATGAAATGAAAACTGACTTTTACCAGTCCTGTGGCCACATCTGAGTTTTCCAAATTTGCTGGCATATTGAATGCAGCACTTTAACAGCATCATCTTTTAGAATTTGAAATAGCTGCACTGGAATTCCATCATCTCCACTAGTTTTGTTCATAGTGATGCCTCCTAATGCCCACTTGACTTCACATTCCAGGATATCTGGTCCAGGTGAGTGGTCACACCATCGTGGTTATCTGGGTCATGAACATCTTTTTTGTACAGTTCTTCTGTGTATTGTTGCCACCTCTTTTTAATATCTTCTGCTTCCATTAGGTCCATACCATTTCTATCCTTTATTGTGCCCATCTTTGCATGAAATGTTCCCTTGGTATCTCTAATTTTCTTGAAGAGATCTCTAGTCTTTCCCATACTATTGTTTTCCTCTATTTCTTTGCATCGATCACTGAGGAAGGCTTTCTTATCTCTCTTTGCTATTCTTTGGAATTCTGCATTCAATGGGTATATCTTTCCTTTTCTCTTTTGCCTTTTGCATCCTTTCTTTTCTCAGTTATTTGTAAGGCCTCCTCAGACAACCATTTTGTCTTTTTGCATTCCTTTTTCTTTTCTTGATCACTACCTTCTGTACAATGGCATGAACCTCCGTCCATAGTTCTTCAGGCACTCTGTCTACCTGATCTAATCCCCTGAATCTATTCTTATTTCCACTGTATAATTGTAAGGTATTTGATTAGGTCATACCTGAATGGTCTAGTGGTTTTCCCTACTTTCTTCAATTTAAGTCTGAATTTGGCAATAAGGAGTTCATTATCTGAGTCACAGTCAGCTCTTGGTCTTATTTTTGTATTGGTTATCAGCAACCAATTTTTATGGTGTGTTGGTTTTCCTGGTGTCCCCAAGAAAATCTTAGATGTTTTTGATAAGAAAATCATGAATTCTTTCTTTGTAAATCTGGCATGTGTATTGGGTTTAAAAATTTTACTCACCAACAACTAAATCTGTTGAACACAAATTATGGGGAGGTTAAATAGGGAAAACTTGCAACACAATATGTCCTTATTTGCATGCTGGCAAATGAGAATTCTTATTTCATTTCAACATCAGGTAAGAGAAAACCCATCCCACAAATGTGAGTGCAAGGACACAATATGCATGAGGAGGAGTCAATATGAGCTGTTAGGTAATAGCAATTATTACATCAAGACAGCACTGAGCTCTTTCATTTACATATGCTGGTACTTTCCTGCTTGACATTGGTCAGAGAAGTTAAAAGAACCAAGAACTCCACTGCACATCCCAAAATCAGCTGCACAAAGAATTTAAGGTCAGAATATTGAAGGATTCAGTACAGTGATATTAGACTTGGCTTTTTTTTTTTTTCTTTCCAGACATGATAACTCTACTATCGACCATTTTTTCCATCTTAGGAATAATACAATTTGTTCTGGGAAATTTTGCCGATGGCTTCATAGCACTGGTGAACTGCATTGACTGGGTCAAAAGACAGAAGATCTCCTCAACTGATGGGATTGTCACTGCTGTGGCAGTATCTAGAATTGTTTTGCTCTATGTAATGGTAATACATTGGTATTTAATTTTGCTTAATCCAGCTTTATATAGTTTAAAAGTAAGAACTATTGTTCATGTTGCCTGGACAATAACCAATCATTATAGCACCTGGCTTGCTACTAGCCTCAGTATATTTTATTTGTTGAAGATAGCTAATTTCTCTAGCCGAACTTTTCTTCACCTGAAGTTGAGAGTTAAAAGTGTAGTTCTCATGATGCTTCTGGGAGCTTCATTCATTTTGGTTTTACAAGTTGTAGTTATAAGCGTAAGTGGGACTATGCAGAGAAGTGAATATGAAGGAAACTTCACACAGAAGACCAAACTGAGGGATATTTTATGGCTTTCACATGTGACCCTGTTCATTCTAGGAAACCTCATACCCTTTACTATGTCCTTGACATCTTTTCTGCTACTAATCTTTTCCCTGTGGAAACATCTCAGGAAGATGCAGCTCAATGGCAAAGAATCCCAAGATCCCAGTACCAAGGTCCATATAAAAGCCATGCAAGCGGTCATCTCCTTTCTCTTGCTATTTGCCTTTTACTTCCTGGTTCTAATTATATCAATCTGGAGTCCGAAAAAGTTGCATGAGGAACCGTTTCTCTTGCTTTTCCCAACAGTTGAAGTCTTCTATCCTTCAGTCCACTCATTTATCCTGATTTGGGGAAACAGAAAGTTAACACAGGCCTTTCTGTTGTTTCTGTGGCAACTGGGGTGCTGGCTGAAAGATGGGAGATAGGTGGGCATCATGTGTCTTCTAGAAAAAAATGAATGGATGGAATCTGTAACGTTTTATACTTTCTACTCCTTTCTTAATTCTTAATTCTTATGTCATTGAGTAATGCCCACAGGTTTACCTAGAAAAGTTTTTCACCTAAGCTTGTCACAAAAAGTGTATATGTGTATGTGTTTAAGAAAATGGTGATTACTTTACCATTAACTAAGATTTTTCAGGTAAACAATATATTTTTACAAAATATTGTGCAATTTATCAGGATGATGAAGCATTGTGTTTTTCACATACATCCACTGTTTGTATGGTAATGACTCTGAATTTTAAACACACTGAGGATGTATGGATGTGAGATTTGGACTGTAAAGAAAGCTGAGCACCGAAGAATTAATGCTTTTAAACTGTGGTATTGGAGAAGACTCTTGAGATTCCCTTGGACTTCAAGGATATCCAACCAATCCATCCTAAAGAAAATCAGTCCTGAATATTCATTGGAAGGACTGATGCTGAAGCTGAAACTCTAATACTTTGGCCACCTGAAGGGAAGAGCTGATTCATTTGAAAAGACCCTGATGCTGGGAAAAATTGAAGGCAGGAGGAGAAGGGGATAACAGAGGATAAGATGGTTGGATGGCATCACTGACTTGAAGGACATAAGTTTGAGTAAGCTCTGGGAGTTGGTGATGGACAGTGAAGCCTGGTGTGCTGCAGTCCTTGCGGTCGCAAAGAATCAGACACGACTGAGTGACTGAAGTGAATTGAACTGATGTATATTTGGGATAGATATTATTTCATCATGGATTTTTATTTCATAGTCAATAGAGAGTAATTAGAAATGTGGTTAAGAAAGAACCACCTTAAATTCAAATGTAATAAACGGATTTTGTGTATATTATATATGTGTGTAATAAATTTCACTGAAGAATATTAGATTTTTATAAGTAGGCTAAAACCTTAGAAAAAAATGAAGTCCTATGATAGGGGTGAGCTTCCCTGGTAGCTCAGATGGTAAAGAATCTGTCTGCAATGCAGAGAGACCCATGTTTGATTCCTGGGTCTGGAAAATCATCTGGAGGAGGAAATGGCAACCCACTCCAGTATTCTTGGCTGGAGAATTCCATGGACAGAGGAGCCTGGCGGGCCCCAGTCCATGGAGTCGCAAAGAGTCAGATATGACTGAGTGACTAACAGTTCCACGATAGGGGTGAAGCAGAAAAAATAATCATGACTTGTTTTTAATGCTGTAGCATTACCACACTCAGTTAAGAAAATCATTTCTTACAATTTTTGTATTATGATTAAAACTATGTAATGAAATATTAATACATGTAATATATAATAGAAATTTGGTACCTTAGAGAATTTTTGTATTGTGTATAGGGTTGCAAAGAGTTGGACATGACCGAAACAATTGAGCAAGTGAAGTATGCATATTGGATGGTGTCACTGTCATTGATGTACTATAGTTTGCTCATTTGAATGGTGTTTTGAGATCAAGTTTTGTTCCTTGACTTTCCCCATAATAACAGATAAGCTGTTATCCAAGAAAAGTTACTCATATTATCTCCAGTAAATGAGGTTTTTGAGAAGCAAATATGATGTCAAAGACAAGAATATCTTGTAATATATAGGGATATATCTAGCAAATACTGATTACTATTATTATAATCATCAAAATGAAGATTATTCTGGTAAAAATAGTATGTTTCCTTTAAACTTCAATTACTGCCATTCATTTGTACAAATTTATTTTTAATTTATGAATTATTTTCAGTTACCTACCTTCCTTCATCTAGACCAAGTTGAATTATTGTTACTCTTTATCTGTTTTCTTCTTTGGTTCTATAGTCAATTGAGGCTGCTGATTTTAAAGATGATGATAAAATTTCATTCTTAAAATCACAATTTTAATTCTGAAAAATGGCTCTTAGAGGTTTTCATGCTTCTTAAAATTATTTTAGGGAACTCAGAGGTGAAACTTTGGTAGAGAATCTTTCTTGATCACCATTTAAGCAAACCGAATTCTATTCTTTTATACATATTATAATAAAAGAGCATATCAGATATTACAATAAAAGAAGAAATAGTCACTCTTGTTGGCAGAAAAATCACATAGTAAGTCATTTTAAAGGAATTGAAATGTTTTTCACAATGTTAGGTAAGGACTAGTGTGATAATAGAAAATGGCATTTATTGAAATGGAAAGGAAACCACAATAAAAACAAAAAAGTACTTCAAAACGAATAGTTTTCAACCCATTAATCATCAATAGTGGTATTTGGGATGGGAGTTTTTTTTCACTCAGAAGAAATGTGAAGCACACAAGATAAGGACTCTATTTTTTTTAATCTATGAAATTCATAGTTGGCACTAGGGGAAATGCATTGACTGGAATAAAGAACTGAACCAACTGGGAAGACACTGGGAAATCAACTTCATTAATCTCATTCTCACCAGCTTACCCATAACTAGGATATATTTCCTAATCTTAGTACTGATTGATTAATATCTACTTTGATGCTTTATGCAGAGCTACATAACACTGGTCAAACTGGGAAAAATAATATTCAGTTTTGTGTAATGATCCTCCACTTGAGTGTCTTGTTTGACATATGTCTCAGCATCTTGTCTTCCTGAAGATAGCTACTTTTCCCAACCTCTTATTCTGTGGTTAAAGTGGCAGCTTTTGTAATTTCAAGGCAGGCTCAGAAAGTATTTCAATTTAGTTTCTTAAAATGAGAGCTAGATCTCATAGTGCATGGTTTCAGGAATAGAACTCAGTTCCTGGATGACTAAAAATAGAAGCAATTGTCCAATATTGCCCACTTATTCAGCTCTCCAATGTCTACCCTTTATTCCACATGTAAAATTTACAAAAAGTCCTGATTCTGTCTAAAAAAAGAAAGTTTCCAACACTATGTTAGGTGTCTGTTTTGCATTACAAATCACCTCAAGATCCTAGTGATTATCCTAATAACATAGAGCATAGTTATGATCAAGCTTGATCAAATCATTTAAGCTTTCACTGTGCTTCCTCTGCATTGGGTTTCAAAGTTTTCCTCACTAACAACAAAAGTTGATGAACACAAATTATGAAGAGGTAGACGGGAAATTTTGTAAAACAATGAGTCCTTATTTGCATCTGGCAAATGATGAGAATTCGTATTTTACTTCAAAGTCACTTATGAAGTGATCCATCCCATGGGAGGGCACAAAGTATATGAAGAGAGCTAATTTGAGCTGCTAGGGAATAGCAGTGTTTTTCATCAAGATGTCATTGAACTCTTCCAATATTATTTCCTGGTGCTTTTCTGCTTGACATTCATCACAGAGTTTGAAAGAAATAAGAACTTCACTGCACATCCAGAAATCAACTTCATAAAGAATTTAAGGTCAGAATATTGAAGGAATCACAACAGTGACATTAGACTTGGATTTTTTTAGACATGATAACTTTAGTATTGAGCATTCTTTCCATTCTATCAGTGACAGAATTTGTTCTGGGAAATTTCGCGAATGGCGAATAGCACTGGTGAACTGCAATGACTGGGTCAGGAGACAAAAGATCTCCTCAGCTGATGGGCTTCTCACTGCTCTGGCAGTCTGCAGAATTTTTTTGCTCTGGAAAATATTAATAAATTGGTATGCAACTATGTATAATCCAGCTTTATATAGTTTAAGAATTATTATCCATGTTGCCTGGACAGTAAGCAACCATTTTAGTAACTGGCTTGCTACTAGCCTCAGTATATTTTATTTGCTCAAGATAGCTAATTTCTCCAGCCTAATTTTTTCTCACCTAAAGTGAAGAGTTAAAAGTGTAGTTCTCATGATGATGTTGGGGGCTTCAGTGATTTTGCTTTTTGAAGTTGCAGTGTCAAGTATAGATGAGACTATTCAGACAAGTGAATATGAGAGAAACATCACTGAGAAGACCAAATTAAGGGACATTTTACACCTTTCAAATATGACCCTGCTCACACTAACAAACTTCATACCCTTCACTGTGTCCCTGACATCTTTTCTGCTGCTAATCTTTTCCCTGTGGAAACATCTCAGGAAGATGAAGCTCAACCTCAAAGGGTCCCAAGATCCCAGCACCAAGGTCCACATAAAAGCCATGCAAACTGTCATCTCCTTTCTTTTCCTGTTTGCCATTTACACTCTGACTGTAATTTTAACAATTTGGAATTCTAATGAGCTGCAGAAGGAACTGGTCCAAATGCTTTTCCAGGCTTTTGCAATCACCTATCCTTCAATGCACTCATTTTTCCTGATTTGGACAAACAGGAAATTAAAACAGACCTTTCTGTCATTTCTGTGGCAGCCAAGATGCTTGCTAAAAATAAAAGGAACTAGGTAGAGACATATGTCTTCTCACAGAAAATTAAAGGATGAAGTCTGTTACATTTTATACTTTCTTCTGCTTTTTGAAAAAATGTGTTATAATTTTGTAAATACCCAATGGTTTACCTAGAAAAGTCTTTTACCCAAGCTAATCACAAAAAGTGTCTTTGTGTGTGTTTATGAAACATATAAGAAAGATGATAAAATTGCATTCATGCATTCTAAGTGATTTCATTCATGTCTGACTCGTTGAGACCCCGTGGACTGTAGCCCGCCAGGCTCCTCTGTCTCTGGAATTTTCCAGGCAAGAATATTGGAATGGGTTGCCATTTCCTTCTCCAGGGGATCTTTCCGACCCAGAGATTGAATCCTAGTCTCCTGCGTCTCCTGAAATGGCAAGTGGGTTCTTTACCATTAGCACCATCTGGGAAGCCCTGATACTAAGATTCAGTTCAGTTCAGTTCAGTCGCTCAGTCGTGTCCGACTCTTTGCAACCCTATGAATCGCAGCACGCCAGGCCTACCTGTCCATCACAAACTCCCGGAGTTTACTCAAACTCATGCCCATCAAGTCTGTGATGTCATCCAGCCATCTCATCCTCTGTCGTCCCCTTCTCCTCCTGACCCCAATCCCTCCCAGCATCAGGGTCTTTTCCAATCAGTCAACTCTTCGCATGAGGTGGCCAAAGTATTGGAGTTTCAGTTTCAGCATCAGTCCTTCCAATGAACACCCAGGACTGATCTCCTTTAGGATGGACTGGTTGGATCTCCTTGCAGTCCAAGGGACTCTCAAGATATTAAGATTACCATACTATTAACCAATGTATTTCAGATAAACATTCTAACTGTATAAAATATTATGTGAAATTCCTCAGGATTATGAAGCAATGTGTGTTTCACCTACATATTCTATGTTATCGCCTTCCAATTGAAAAATTTATAATCTACAGTTATGAATTTTAAAGAACTGACAACTTAGGAATTCATCATTATTTTCCACTCTAAGTGGCACCACAGTGTGTTTAGATTTTATTGCTTGAGCCTCTAATTGTTTGGATGGTAATGATCTTCAATTCTAGATCGCACATTGAGGATATATATTTGAGATAGATGTTGTTCCATCATCACTTACTTCCATCCATCACTTACTTTATGGTTATTCAAGAGTAATTAGCAGCATTGTTAGGAAAAGATGCCCACAATAAAATTCAAGAATAACAATCATATTTAGATAAATTTTACATATGTGTACAATCAACTCTATAGAGGACTATTAAATACACAGACAAAAAACTTAGAAAAAAATCAGTTCTGTTATATGGATGAAGAAGAAAATATTCATCATGACTTGTTTTCAGTGCTGCTGTATTTCCACATGCAGTAAGGAAAGTCACTTTTTACAATTTTTAATTAAGAAGACGTGTTGAAATGGAGATCTGATGTCAGATTATTCATTTTCCCCCTAAACCACCTGGGGCTTCCTCTGAAATGCTAATCATCTCCTACCTAAAAATTCCTTTTAACCTTGAGACAAGAAGAGACAGATCTTCCCTATCTTAAAAATACATTTGGTATAAGAATAGTAAAAATTTTTGCTATATGATTGAATGGCTTTCCTGCATGTATTAAAGTAGTATCTATGCTGTCTATGCAATAATTATAGGAAATGTTTTCAAGATCTGTTTTATAGTAATCTCATGGAAAATGATGAAATAGAAAAAGTGTGTTGACACAGTATTAATAACAATTTTCGCTAGAGGAAAGAAATGTATAACCTTGATCAACAACGGAATTTACATGTCTATATTAATTCTTAGTTGTGAAATTATAACAACATGATCTAAACTTAAGGTAAATCATTTCCACATCTGATTTATTCATTATTTTTAATTATCTCTCTGTCCTAGGACAATGTAAACCCTACAATGTGGGGATAATGTTTATCTGTTTCCTACCCCATCTTTGGACATAAAAAACAGTCTATAGAAGAATTCATCCAAATGATATTCTAGTCACTAAATGGATGAATAAACTATGAGGGTGGAAAACCAATGAAAATGAAACTGATCACAAACTCTGCAGGTCACATGGATTTCCTAGTTCTGTTCCTCACCATTCAATGGCCTCTACAATATCTACACAATCTCAATTCCAGTTTCTGAATTAGACTGAGTAGACAAACTGTTGCCACAAATAGGTTCTCAAGCATAAAGTGATTCAAACACAGTGCACATTTCATTTTGCCCTTTGAAGAGTACTGGTATGTCTGAGTGGCCTTCTTTAGACAGTTGAATAACAGGAATCAGGCCAATCAAGTTTACCATCTTTATTATGCGGTTTCTAAGATCTGCTTGGGGTTATTTCCATACAAGAAAGCTGGGAGAAAAAGGTGTGGGGCACACTGTCCATGGGGAAGTTTTTGGAATGGGCCTAAAAAGAGTGGACATAATTTTCACTTATATGACATTGTTCAGATTTTGATCAGCTTGCCACAACCATCTGTTAGGGGAACAGGAAATGTGGTAACTCTCCAGCCCAGAATGAACAACATGGAATTGAGATGGTGGAAGTGGGAGGGCACTTAGTTATATTTCAATTAAAATAGCAACAAGTCACTGTAAAAGAAAAGAAATTTCTCCATTAAGAAGCATGGTGTAGCTTGTTCACGTCATTTTGATAATATCTACATGCCCTTACATCTGTCTTGAGTTCTTTTTTTCTGTTTCTTCATCAACTGCAAAGAATTCAAGTTCACCCTACATGTTTGTGTCTTCATAAAGTCATAGCTGATTGTGCACTGTAGCACTTGTAGCTTCCTCATGTATTTTGCCTGTCTCTTCTGTTTGTGATTTCTGATTTAGCTAGTATAATGTTCTGTTCTAATGTTTTTAGTTATTTTTCCTCGGACTTGGGTGTGAAATGTGAACTATTCATAATTTCTTTATTCCTATAAATTATATAGAATCAACAAAATTCTTCACAGAAGGATCCTATGGATGAATGGCAAGTAAAGTCTGAGCTATATAATTTTTTTCTAGCAATTCTTATTCAAAATACAAAATATTTGCATTCAAATATATGACTCAGGGGAGATAAAAGCACAGTTTAGTGGAAACCAGTTCTCTCATATTTGTGTGTTTACATAGCTGAATCATCCTTTTAGTCTTAGCAGAAATGGGAAATTGCAGCTGGCATCAAGGATAAATGAACATTATTAATGTTTACTCTGGAAATTATATAGCTACTGACTGTAAGTCATAAAAAAGGTACTCATGAAGCTTTGTATCTGTTAACAGGACCATTTGATGTAGCACTGGAAATACAGTTTAAGTAGAAGAGACTACTCTTTCTATGAATATCTTCACAACTAAATCACATTGCAGAATTTTAACTGTTCTTTTTGAAATTATGATGAAAACAGTAAAGAAAGCATCATTAATGTTTGTAAGTCTACAACTGTTTTTCTATAAAGCTGTCAGTGAAGCACAATAAGGGAAATACTTTAATACAAATGATACTATACATAGATACTATACATATACATAGTTTCTTTTGGGTAAAAGAAACTATCAGAAAATTACTAGAGCTAATCAGCAAATTCAGCAAAGTTGTGGGATACAAGGTCAATACACAGAAACCACTTGCACTCCTATATACTAACAATGAAAAATCAGAAAGAGAAATTAAAGAATCAATACCATTCATTATTGCAACAAAAAGAATAAAATATCTAGGAATAAACCTACCTAAGGAAACTAAAGACCTGTATACAGAAAACTATAAGACACTGATGAAACAAATCAAAGACAACATAAACAAATGGAAAAATATTCCATGTTCCTGGGTGGGAAGAATCAATATTGTGAAAATGATTATACTACCAAATATAATCTACAGATTCATTGTGATCCCTATCAAATTATCAATTGCATTTTTCACAGAACTAGAACATAAAATTTCACCATTCATATGGAAACACAAAAGGCCCTGAATAGCCAAAGCAGTCTTAAGGAAGAAGAATGGAGCTGGAAGGAATCAACCTTTCTGAATTCAGACAAAGCTACAGTCATCAAGAGACTGTGGTACTAGCACAAAAACAGAAATATAGACCAATGGAACAGTATAGAAAGCCCAGAAATAAACCCATGCACCTATGGCTACCTTGTTTTTGACAAAGGAAACAAGAATATGCAACGGGGAAAAGACAGCCTCTTCAATAAGTGGTGCTGGGGAAACTGGACAGCTACATGCAAAAGAATGAAATCAGATCACTACCTAATGCCATACACAAAGATAAACTCAAAATAGATAAAAACCTGAATATGAGACCAGAAACTATTAAACTCTTAGTGGAGAACATAGGCAGAACACTCAATGACATAAATCCCAGCAAGATCTTCTATGCCTGCTAAAGTAATGGAAATAAAAACAAAAATAAACAAGTGGGACCTAATTAAACTGAAAAGCTTTTGCACAACAAAGGAAACTACAAACAAGGTGAAAAGACAACCCTCAAAATGGGAAACAAATGATAAAGAATTAATTTCCAAAATATACAAGCAGCTTATACAACTCAATACCAGAAAAGCAAACAACACAGTCAAAAAGTGGGAAAGAGACCTGAAGAGACATTTCTCCAAAGAAGACATACAGATGGCTAACAAGCACATGAAAAGATGCTCAACATCACTCACCAGAGAAATGCAAATCAAAACTACAATGAGATACCAACTCACACCAGTCAGAATGGCCATCATCAAAAAGTCTGCAAACAATAAATGCTGGAGAGGGTGTGGAGAAAAAGGAACATTCTTGCATTGCTGGTGGGAATGTAAACTGATACAGTTTACAATGGAAGACAGTATGGAGACTCCTTAAAAAGCTAGGACTAAAACTACCATATGATCCAGCAATCCCACTCCTAGGCATGTACCCTGAGGAAATCAAAACTGAAAAACACACATGCACCCCAATATTCACTGCAGCTCTATTTACAATAGCTAGAACATAGAAGCAACTTAGATGTCCATCATCTAAGTTGTCCATCTAATATTTGACATAAGAATGGATAAAGAAGCGGTAGTACATATATACAGTGGAATACTACTCAGCCATAAAAAGGAACACATTTAAATCTGTTCTAATGAGGTGGATGAAACTAGAGCCCATTATACAGAGTGAAGTAAGTCAGAAAGAGAAATATAAATATCATGTACTAATGCATATATTTCAAATCTAGAAAGATGGTACTGATGAATTTATTTTCAGGGCAGCAGTGGAGAAACAGGCATAGAGAACAGACCTATGGACAAGGTGGGAGGAGGGGAGGGAGAAGGGGAGATGTATGGAGAAAGTAACATAGAAATTTATAATACCACATGTAAAACAGACAGCCAATGGGAATTTTCTGTAAGACTCAGGGAACTCAAACAGGGGTTCTGTAACAGGCTGAAGGGTGGGGTGGAAAGGGAGATGGGAGGGAGGTCTTAGAGGGAAGGGGCATGGGTATACCTATGGCTGATTCTTCTTGATATCTGAAAGAAAACCACAAAATTCTGTAAAGCAATTATCCTTCAATTAAAAAATAGAAAAAAATTAAATTAAAAACAGAAATAATGATAGCTAAACTACACAGAACATCTTCAGCGTGTTTCAAAAGAAAAGCTGACTTTTCATAAATAGAAATTCAAAAAGATATTTTTCAGATATAAGAAAAATTATTGTATATACATAGTTGTAGACATAAAAATGACTGAAAATTAATTGAAATAGTAAGTATATGTGAGTTTAAATGAATGTTGACTATATGAAGGCCATATTTTGTGGGGTTAAATATACGTATGATAAATAAAATGTAAGAATAACAACACGTAGACTGAGAATGAATGTGGAAGTGATAAATTTAGTTAAATTATTTTTTGGACCTTTCCTTTTTGGTGAGGCAGTTTAGAGTTTCATATTTAGTAAATCTAGAAGAAAAATTCTACCTTTAAGCATATTCCAAGACAAGTGTATCAATAATATGTAAAAGAATGCTCATAGCATTATTACTCTAAGTAGTTAAAAAAAAAAAAAGGCCAACTAAGTGTGGATAAATATATTGAAATTCAATAAATATGCCAGAAATGTGTCCATGGCCAATTACTGCTTTGTGTTCTCATCTTAGCAAATAATATGGGACCAAGAACCTGGGTGCTCATTGGAAAGGCTGATGTCGAAGCTGAAACTCCAATACTTTGGCCACCGGAAGTGAAGAGCTGACTCATTGGAAAAGACCCTGGTGTTGGGAAAGATTGAGGGCAGGAGGAGAAGGGGATGACAGAGGATGAGATGGTTGGATGGCATCACCAACTCAATGGACATGAGTTTGGGTAAACTCCGGGAGTTGGTGATGGACAGGGAGGCCTGGCATGCTGCAGTTCATGGGGTCGCAAAGAGTCGGACACAACGGAGCGACTGAACTGAATTGAAGAACCCACAGTTCTTGTCAGAGCCAGGAATGGAATTCAGGCTTATCTTCTTTTTAGGCTGGAATATGCCCAGGAGAGTCTTACCTCCAAAATGCTTGCACTTTTCATTAAAAACTGTGCAAAGATTCCTAAATCTATCTTATGACATAACTGTTTATGTCCACTCAGGTCTACAGAGTGTGGATTTCCTTATATTAGTGAAGGATATTTAAGTTTTAAGTAAGGGGAAAGTAATTCAAGCAAAATTATGGATTACACAAGTGAAAGTTCCAAGGATAAGACCCATTTTATATGGCTGTATTTAGATGAACAAGAAAGCTCTGCCAAGCCCAAAGATAAGTCTTGAAAATCAGCACACTTGTTCTTAACCTCATTAGTACATTGAAATAAATCTGTCAATTTACCTGACAGAATATGACTCCTATATTCATCTCAAGTAGATAGAGTCTCTATCAATGGTGTTATTTTTTAGTACACTTAACAGCCTTCCTTTCTGTGGTAGGTTAAATACTGGCCCCTCAACAGTCTATATCCTAATCCCTAGAACCTGTGCATAATGTTATGTGCAAGGCAAGGGGGAATTAAGATTGCAGATAGGATTAAGGCTGCTAGTCAACTGACTGAAATATGGGGAGTGTCCTGGATTATTCATTGGAATCCCAAAGGTCCTTTTCACTGGAAGAGAGACAGGAGAGTCAGAATGAATGAAGAAGTAAGGAAGATGGAACCAGAGATCAGAGGACCATGATTGTTGGCTTCAAAGAAGACAGGCATCCTTGAGCTTAGGGATGCAGCCAGGCTCTAGGGGTTGGAACAGTCTAGGAATGGATGCTCCCCTAAAGCCTCTGGATGGAATCCATACTTACCAACACCTTTCTTTCAGCCCACCTTGATATTAGCCCAGTGGGACCATTTCAGGTTTCTCAAGAACTGTATGACATCAAATTTGTTTTGTTTCAGTTACAAACTTTGTGATAATTTATCACCAGCAATAAGAAATAAATACTACATTTTATAAAAAATGCACTGAGTTTTTCACCATTATAACTTGTATCTATCCAATCTAAACCATATTCACACATTATCCAAACACTTGTTTTCTGTTCATTGTATAAATGTCTTCTGAAAAGGACAACTTAAATTCCGGAATAGTTACCTAGTCATCTCCTGCAGCTAGTTGGCAGATCAATTTCAGCCAGACTGGGCATATTTATCATTTATAGAACTTTTTTTTTATACGTTGAACCAATTGTTTGACTGTTTCATTAATCAAACTTCTGCTCTGAAATTTATCTGGCAGATTGATTAAACTCTTTAATTTCAAGCAACCCATTCCACAATCTCGTCTCAACAGTTGTGGCCCCTCAGTTTTCATTTCAATCACAAAGAAGTGCAGTGCCAAAGGATGTTCAAACTACTGCATGATTGTACTCGTTTCACAAGCTAGCAAGGTAATGCTCATAATCCTTCAAACTAGTCTTCAATAGTACATGAACCGAGAACCTCCAGATGTACAAGCTGGATGTAAAAAAAGCAGAGGAACCAGAGATCAAATTGCCAACATTCGTTGGATCATAGAGAAAGCAAGTCAATTCCAGAAAAATATCACAGACACTATCCATCTCTTCTGAAAACTAAAAAAGTAATGTACTTGCCCATTCAATACTCACAGAAATAATCAATCCCAAATTTTCCAACTACAAACATCGAAAAACTCAGATGTCTACCTCCACTTACACTGCTTTCTTTTCTTGCCACTCTGTTAAAACTCTTCTTTAAATTACACTAACTCAAATTTGTGTGAAAGAAATAATGGACACCTATTAGCAACATGGCCACATAAAATATCTGTTACATGGGGAAGAAGAGGGCAAGAAAAACCATTATGAGGTTTTGGTGTTATTTCAAGAACATACTGGAAATCATCAGGAATTTTAACTAGGTGAACCAGAGGGCAGAAAGATAGAGAGGGAAAGAATAATATCAATGGTGGTGGTTTCTATTCTCTTCATGAATATTTGCATTTAAATAATAGTTACACAGTTTCTCCCCTAAAATCAAAACATAATTGTACTAACAATTACTCTGCACTCTTTGGACATTTCTTTTGAAACTACTTATCTCTTCTCTATATTTTTTATGCTTGACTAGTGAATTCTAGTTTTGATTTTTAAAAATTTAATTACTTTAGGATCTTATTGAAAAGACTTGTGAGCATTCTTCTAGGTTTCTTTTGGTTTTGCCTCAAGTGAGAAAATCCACTTGTAGCTTCTGTATCATGAATTATACAACAAGCTTTAAGTTTTCAACCTGTTTTGCTTTTTTTTAATGTGAGTGGAAATTCTGAAAACTGGTACCAGGATGCAATGACCCAGAGGCAAAAAGAATATTGCAAATCAGTGCAAGTTACTGTTACTCACATTTGCATGAAAATCAAATGGAATTCAGTCTTTCAATCCTTAGCAGAGCTGGAGGGTTATTGTACATGTTGTGCTGTGTTTAGTTGCTCAACCAATTCTTTTTTTTTTCATTTATTTTTATTAGTTGGAGGCTAATTACTCTTTAAGACTGCATGGATTGTAGCCTGCCAGCCTCCTCTGTCCATGGGGATTCTCCAGGCAAGAAACTGGGGTGGGTGACCATGCCCTCCTCCAGGGGATCTTCCCAACCCAGGGATCAAACTCAGGTCTCCCACATTGCAGGCGGGTTTGTCTGAGCCACCATTGTATATGTTAGCACTACTATTTGCAAGAAGCAATAACATATGTGTTAGTATAGATTTTGTCACCAACAGCATGCCTGAAGGATTTCTAGATTAAAACAGTACAATGAAGCATTAGGTATGTATTAGGGAACCTGATGTCACAAAACCATTGACCAAAATCGCCAACCCTGTTGAGGCACAGTAATGACCACTTGTGTGAGTTATCTCACAACAGGAGGTCCAGATAAGGAACAGGAAATTAATACAGATGTTTTGCCATAATATATTTGAAGGATTTTTAGATTAAAACTCTTCGTTAAAGCATCACATATGTGCCATATTGTACAAGATATGGAAGAAAGTGAAGCAAACTATTAATTGTACCTTAGGGATTAGGATTTTTTTCTCTTTAGGAATTTCAGTTGATTTGCAGAGTATTGTTGCTGATGATTGAATTAGGAGACTTCATTACAGATATTTTTGGAAATTGAAAGTATTCTTGAAGTAGATTAGTTATAAGCTCACATATCAGATTACCTTGGGTGACTTTATCCTAAGGAATTTATCTCAAGAATTAGTTTTATTGAATACTGTTTGTGAATTTTTTAGAAAAAATTGCTTTCTACTGTTTTTTTTAACCACTTGTATATTCCGATGCTAAACTAGGGAAAAAATTCTTTTTCTTTGCACATGGACTACTTATTTGACTTTTATTTGTATGACACTTAAAGAAAATATGTTAGTTATTATACCTGATGTCTTGCAGTTTTTAATTCCTACCATCTGTAAGATCTATTCTCACTCATACTCTTAAAATGTGTGTTAATATAAAATATACAAAATCTTATAATTCTTCTGTTGTGTATTTTACCTTCTCATGCATTACACTTTATCATTTGTGGGGCGGGAGTTAAGTGTGATTGTAGGTTGAAGCCCTAAGAGGACAAAGAAGAGGTAGGGATGTATCTTGAGGAGGGTCAGCATTCTTCCATAACACATCCAATTTAGGAGAAATCACCACAGTTTTTCTGGAGAGGGAGGACTAATCTTCTCAGTGAGGGGAGAAAGGATGATTCATCTGACAAAGGAGGATCAGTAGAATGGAAGGGTTTAGGGACCTCCAGATTCTTTGAAATCTGCCCTTACATCCCCAGTAAAACTTCTAGGGTCTCGCACATGAACCCTGTGTCAGTTTAGATGCAACCCCCTAGTGGGAATATAAGAGAGGGACACTCTTATTCAAAGATCTCATTTAAGACCTGATACATCACCTGTAGCTATGTGATCTTGATGTAACTTGAGCAAACTGTATAAATTCTATAATCTCAGGTTACACAATTTTTCAAAACAGAATATTCTTCAATTTCTACTAAATGATATTTTTTAAGAAGCAAGTCTGATTTCAGTGACAAAAAGTCCTTGTAATATAGGCACATATTTAGAGAATGTTGATTATCATCACTGTAATCATCAAAATAAAAATACTCTGGTTAAAATATATTTACTTTAAACTTAAATACTGAGATTCTTCTGTACCAACTTTTTTTAAAAAGTTATGAATTCTAAGCAGTCACCTACCTTCCTTCAGTCTAGGTAAAGATCAATTATTGGTTCTTTTTATGTGTCTTCTCGGAGAAGGCAATGGCAACTCACTCCAGTACTCTTGCCTGGCAAATCCCATGGACGGAGGAGCCTGGTAGGCTGCAGTCCATGGGGTCGCTAAGAGTCAGACATGACTGAGCGACTTCACTTTCACTTTTCACTTTCATGCATTGGAGAAGGACATGGCAACCCACTCCAGTGTTCTTGCCTGGAGAATCCCAGGGACGGGGGAGCCTGGTGGGCTGCCGTCTATGGGGTCGCACAGAGTCAGACATGACTGAAGTGACTTAGCAGCAGCAGCAGCAGCGTGTGTCTTCTGATTCCATAGTCAAATGATATTGCTGATTATGACGGTGACGATAAAATTTCATCCCTACATTCAGTTTTCTACAACAATTTAAATTCTGCAAATGACTCTGTAAACATGGAGGGTTTCATGCTTTTTTTGTGCATTTTAGGGAATGGCAGAGGTGAAACACTGGAAAGCATTAACATCTATGCAAAGTAAATTCTCTTCTTTCACAAATACAACATGAAAAGATACAGCAGATATTACTATAAAAGAAGAAATACCCATACTTGTTGGCAGGGAAATCACATACTAAGACATTTGAGAGGAAAAGAAATAGTTTTCACAATGTTAGCTGAGGGCCAGTGTGATAATAGAAGCTTGTGTTTATTGAAATGGAAAGGAAGCCACAATAAAAACAGAAAAGCACAATAAGGCTCTTAATTTTCAATCCCTTAATTCATCAGTAGTGGTATTTGGGATGGGGGTTTTTCACTCAGAAGAAATGTGAAGCACACAGGATAGGTCTTTTTAGTTTAGTTTTTTTTTTTTAAACCTATGAAATTCATAATAGGCATTTGGGGACATGGATTGATGGGAATAATGAACTGAACCAACTGGGTAAGACACCGGAAAATCAACTTCATTACCCTCATTCTCACCAGTTTATCCATAAACAGAATATGTTTTTTAATCATGGTACTGACGGATTAATTTCCATAGTGTTCATCGCAGATCTACATAACTTTAGTCAAGCTGGAAAACTTAAAATTCTGTTTTGCATTGTGATCAACCACTTCAGTGTCTAGTTTGAAATCTGCCTCAGCATCTTCTCTTTCTTGAAGATAGTTACTTTTCCCATCCTATTTTTCTTTGTTTGAAGTGGCAGCTTTTGTAATTTCAAGGCAGACTGGGCAAGTATTTCAGTTTAGTTTCCTAAAATGAGAGATAGATCTCATAGTTCACGGCTTCAGGGATAGGATTCAGTCCTCAGGTGACTGAAAGTAATAGCAGTTGTCCAATATGGCCCACTTATTCAGCTCCCCATGTTCACCCTTAACTCCACATTTAAAATTTACAAGATGTCCCTGATTCCATCTAGGAAAACACAGTTTCCATCACTATATTAGATGTCTGTTTTGCGTTACATATAACCTCAAGATTCTAGTGATTATGATCCTAGTAGTGTTGAATGTAGTTATAACCAAGCTTCACCTAATGGTTAAGGCTTTCATTGTATATACTACATATTGGGTTTTAAAATTTTCCTCACTAACAACTAAAGTTGATGAACACAAATTATGGAGAGGTTAGACAGGAGAAATTTGCACAATGATAAGTCCTTATTTGCATGCTAGCAAATCAGAATTCATATTTTACTTCAACATTAGGTAAGAAGTAATCCATCCCATTGCAAGGCCACACAGAGTATGAATAGAGTCAATTTGAAATATTAGGAAATAGCAATGTTTTTCATTCAGACAGCAATGAGCTCTTCCAATATTATTTCCTGATGCTTTCCTGCTTGATATTCATCAAAGAATTTATAAGAAACAGGAACTTCACTGCACATCCAAATCAGCTGCACAAGGAATTTAAGGTCAGAATATTGAAGGAATCACAACAGTGACATTAGACTTGGATTTTTTTAGACATGATAATGTTTATATCAAACATTGTTTCCATTCTATTAATGACAGAATTTGTTCTGGGAAATTTTGCCAATGGCCTCATAGCACTGGTGAACTGCAATGACTGGATCAAGAGACTGAAGATCTCCTTAGCTGATGGGATTCTCACTGCTCTGGCATTCTGCAGAATTGTTATGCTCTGGGCAATGTTAATAAGTTGGTATGTAATTGTGTATAATCCAACTCTATATAATTCAAAAGTAAAAAATTATTGTTCATGTTGCCTGGACAGTAAGCAACCACTTTAGTAACTGGCTTGCTACTAGCCTCAGTATATTTTATTTGTTGAAGATAGCCAATTTCTCCAGCCTAATTTTTCTTCACCTGAAGTGGAGAGTTAAAAGTGTAGTTCTCATGATGATGCTGGGGACTTCATTGTTCTTGTTTTTTCAAGTTGCAGTGTTAAGCATAGATGAGGCTGTTCAGACAAATGAATATGAAGGAAATACCACTCAGAAGACCAAACTAAGGGACATTTTACATCTTTTAAATGTGACTCTGTTCACGCTAACAAACTTCATACCCTTCACTATGTCCCTGACATCTTTTCTGCTGCTAATCTTCTCCCTGTGTAAACATCTCAGGAAGATGCAGCCCAACGGTAAAGGATCCCAAGATCCCAGCACCAAGGTCCACATAAAACCATGCAAACTGCCATCTCCTTTCTTTCCCTGTTTGCTGTTTACATTCTGGCTCTAATGTTATCAGTTTGGAATTCTAATGAGTTGCAGAAAGAACCGGTCCAAATGCTTTATGATGTTCTTTTAATCATGTATCCTTCAATCCACTCATGTGTCTTGATCTGGGGAAACAGGAAATTAACCCAAGCCTTTCTGTCATTTCTGTGGCAGCCAAGATGCTGGCTGAAGGAAAGGAAATAGGTGGAAACATATGTCTTTTAGCATAAAATTAAGGGGTGAAATTTATAATATTTTATACCTTCTATTGCTGCTTTAAGTATGTATATAAGTGAGTAATGTCTAAAACTTTACTTAGAAAAGTTCTTTACCTAAGCTTCTTAAAAAAGTGTGTATGCATGTGTTTATGAAAGATATAAGACTGATAAGATTACCATACTATTAACCAATATATTCCAGATAAGCAATCTAATTTTACAAATATTATGTGAAATGCCTCAGGATTATATAGCTATGCATATTCACTTATATAGTCTATACTACCACTTTTCTGCTGAAAAAATATGTATATTTATGAATTTTATAGAACTGACAACTTATCTCAGGAAATCATGGCTATTTTTCACTCTAATTGGTACCACTGTGTTTACGTTTTTCTGTTTGAGCCTCAAATCATTTGGAATGTAATGACCTTCAATTCTGAATCAACATGAAGATGTATATTTGAGATAGATTTTTTATCCATCATGATCACTTATTTCATGGTTATTGGAGAATAATTAGCAATATTCTTAAGTAAATATGCTCACAATAAAATTCAAGAATAGCAATCATATTCAGATAAATTTTACATATGTGTACAATCAATTCTATGGAGGAATATTAGATTTATGAACTTCCCTAGTGTCTCAGACAGTAAAGAATTTGCCTGACACATGGGAGATCCAGGTTCAATTCCTGGTCAGGAAGATCCCCTGGAGAAGGGAATGGCAACCTACTCGTATTCTTGCTTAGAGAATTCCATGGACAGGGGCCTGATGGGCTATGATCCATAGAGTTGCAAAGAGAGTTGGAAGACAAGCAACTAGCACTTTCACAAAAACTTAGAAAAAAATCAAGTTCTGTTATATGGATGAAGAAGAAAATATTAATCATGACTTGTTTTCAGTGCTGCTATATTTCCACATGAAGTTATGAAAATAACTTTTTAGACTTTTTAACTAAGAAGATATGTGTTGAAGTCGACATCTGATGTCAAAGTATTCATTTTTCCCCTAAACCATTTTGAGGCTTCCTCTGAAATGCAAGCCTCTCATCCATTTTGCTGCCTAAAATTTCCCTTTAATCTTGAGGCAAGAAGACTTGGATCTTCCCTATCTTAAAAACACATTCAATATAAGAATAGTAAAAAATTATGCTACATGAATCAGTGGCTTTTCTGCATGTATTAAAGTGGTATCTATGATGTCTATATAATAATTATAGGTAATGTCTTCAAAACCTGTTTTATGACAATCTTAGGGAAAATGATGAAATAGAAAATGTGTTGATGTAGTATTGATAGCAATTTTCACTACAGGAAAGAAACATATAACCTTGTTTGACAACTGTATTTGCATGTCTATATTAATTCTTAGTTATTAACTTGTAACATCATTATTTACCTTAAGGTAAATAATTTCCACATCTGACTTATTCATTGCTTTTAACTATCTTTCTGTCCCAGGACAATGTAAACCCTACAATGTGTGGATCATGTTTATCCTGCTTCCTGCTCCATTCCTGGATATAAAAGTCAGTCTATAGAAGAGTTCCTCCAAATGATATTCTAGTCATTAAATTGATGGATAAACTATGAGAGCTGGAAACCAATGAAAATGAAACTCATCACATACTCTGCACAAACTTTCCTAATTTTGTTTCTTCACCATTCAATTGCTTCTACACAAGTCTACACAGTCTCAATTCCAATTTCTGCATTAGACTGGGTAGACAAATTGCCCCAAATAAGCTCCTAAGCATCACGTGACTCCAACACAATGCACATTTAATATTGTTCTCTTAAGAATAGTGATATGTCAGAGCAGCCTTCTCTAGACAGTTATCCATGAATCAGGCTAATCAGAAGTTCACCATCCTTAAAATGTTGCTTCCAAGAATGCTTGGAGTTATCTCTCTTTCAAGAGAGCTGGAAGAAAAAGGCATGGGGAAAACTGTGCATGGGTATATTTAGAGCGGATGGGCCTAAAATTGTGCTCATAATTTTCACTTACATAGCATTGCTCAGATTTTGATCACATTGCCACAACCATCTGTAATGAAAGCTGGGAATGTGGTCACCTCTAGCCCAGAAATAAGAGAACATGGAATTGAGGACATGGAAGTAGGAGGACACTTAGTCACATTCCAAGGAAAATAGCAACAAGTTACTATAAAAGGAAGCAAGTGTCTCTATTCAGAGCATAGTGTAGCTTTTTCATGTCATTTTGATAATACTAATATGTCCTTACATCAGACTTGAGTTCTTTTTTTTTTTCTTCTATTTCTTCCTAAATTTCAAAGGAGTCAAGTTTACACTACTTGCTCATTTCTTCATAAAATCATAATTGATTCTGCACTGTAGCACTTGTACCCTCCTCATGTATATTGCAGTCTATTTTGCTTATAATTTCTGACTTAGCTTCTACAGTATCCTGTATTAATATAATTAGTACTACATATATTTACTAATATATTTGTCCTTGTACCTGCGTGCCCAATTTGAAAAATAAATAACTTTCTTATTCCTATAAATCATACTGATTCTACAAAATTCTTGAGAACTAGAAGGATCTTATTGATGAGTGAGAAATATAAACTGAATTACATGTTTTTTTTCTAGAAATTCCTATTCAAAATTTAATATATTTGCATTTAAATATATGATTTGGGGAAGGTGAAAGTACAAATTAGTGGAAACCAGTCTCTCTCATATTTGCATATTGACATACCTGACCTTATTCTTTTAGTCATTAGCAGAAATGAGAGACTGCAGCTGGTGTCAAGGATAAGCAGACACTGTTAGCGTTTATTCTGAAAATTATATAGCAACTGACTGTAAGTCATAAGAAAGGTATTCATGAAGCTTTGTTACCTATTGATAGAACTGTTTGGTGTAGCACTGAAGTTAACAATATAAAAAGAATAAACTACTGTTTTGTGAAGATCTGTGCATCTAAATCACATAGCAGAATTTTGGCTTTACTTCCTGGAATTATGATGAAAATACTAAAGAAAACATAAGTGGATGTCAGTCTGCAACTGTTTAACTATAAAGTTTTCAGTGACACATAACGTTAGAAATATTCTTATACAAATGTCAGTTGGAACAAGGGTCTTCTTTCTAGCGGTGTCAACAGGAGAATTCATCTTAGGAGTACTGGGAAATGGGTTCATTGGACTGGTAAACTGCATCGAGTGGGTCAAGAATGGAAAAGTCTCATCAGCTGATTTCATCCTTACCTGCTTGGCTGTGGCCAGAATCATCCAGCTGTGGGTAACACTTTTGGATTCATTTATAGTAGGATTAGCGCCACATCTGTATGCCACTGGTAAACTAGTAAAAGTAGTTATTCTTCTTTGGGCTCTAACGAATCACTTAATTACGTGGTTTGCCACCTGCCTAAGCATATTCTACTTCCTTAAGATAGCCAATTTCTCTCACTTCTTTTTCCTGTGGCTGAAATGGAGAATGAACTGAGTGCTTCTTGTGCTTTTCCTGGCCTCTTTCTTCTTCTTATCTTTTGACCTCTTAATGCAGGATGCTCTTGGTGAACTGTGGATGAACACCTTTAGAGAACCTGAAAGGAACATGACTTTGCATTTAAATGCAAGTAAAATTTTCTATCTTAAAAGCCTTATTCTTCTCAGCTTGACATATGTTATCCCTCTTCTTCTCTCCTTGGCCTCTTTGCTGCTTTTATTTCTTTCCCTGGTGAGACACACCAAGAATTTCCAAGTCAACCTGAACCACTCGAGAGACTTCAGCACAGAGACCCATAAAAGGGCCATGAAAATGGTGACAACATTTCTCCTCCTCTTCATCGTTTACTTTATTTCCACTCTAATTGGAAATTGGATCTTTCTTAAGCTACAGTGGTATGAGGTCATGATGTTTGTCATGGTGGTTCCAACTCTCTTTCCATTGGGCCATTCATTTGTTATAATTTTGGGAAACAGCAAGCTAAGACAGATTGCCTTCAGACTACTGTGGGGTCTTAAATTCTATAAAAACTAATCAAAACCTTTAGCTTAATAGACATTAAAAAAAACTTTCTGTATTCTATGTGGAAATACCTTAATAGAAGACTTTGTATGTTCATGCTTAATTCCTAGTTTTTCTTTTATTAATCCTTTTAAGTGTTATTAAATTGCACTGGTTTCCCTTACAACATGCTGTTACCTAATCATATTTTCTCAAAGTCATCTGAAATAATGTTCAATTAAGGAAAATGCCTCTGCTGTAACATTTGCTCTTAACAAAGGATTATTTGGAACCTAAAGAAGAAAGTTTATAAAACTGTACAATGAAATATTAATAAGCATATATGTTCAATGCAATTACATATGAATAAATGTAAATGAAATCACAGTCATAGAAAGAGAAAAGAGTAATGCAATTTTCAAGCTAAAGGTAAATTTAAAATTAGAATAGTAAAATGTTTTATAAAATTTAGAGTGTAATAAGTATAGTAAATGTTTATATAAATATAAAAGTATAAATATTAGTCTGATGTTACTAATTTTGGAAAGGATCTGAAACAATTGAAATTTTCATACACCACTCACAGAATTACATATTTGTAAAACAACTTTATGCAACAGTGTGATTTTAAGTAGTTAGGGTGAACATGCTAAGACTAAGCGTGAACTAAACTAAGACAGTAATTTCACTCTTATTTTTATACACAAGGAAATCTTTGATATATATGCACCAAAAATGTGCATATTACTCTTTTTCTTAGCTGAAATTGAGAAGTTTTGTAACAGTCCATCAGTGATAAAATGAATAAGTATGTTGTGGCATACTGATACAAATATACTGTGGCAACTGATACAACAATGAAAAGAAACAAATTAGATACATAACATTTTTTAGTTCTTTGTTAGAGAAGAAAAGACATAGATGTAGAGAAGCAAATTTGTAAAGTACATATGTATAGTACATATTTTGTGTAATGTTTGAATATATTTGTGTTTACGTATTGCCGCTTTTACTACTGTAATAAAATAATCCAGATTCATTCATAAGTGGGAACACAAATAAGCAGATGGGAGAATTTTGCTTGCTAATGGTGCTATTAAATATGAAAGAAGTATACAGACTGTATTATCAAGTAGAGTATATTGACATATCTGTATGAAAATGCAATAAAAGTAAAGTGTTGTTTTGCTTGCCATAAATTTAGAGTAAGCAGAGAAAAATAACAAGTAAATCATTTTAAATATGTTAGCTTTAATGTTCTTGATGAAGTCATAAGTGCAAGTATTCTTTCAAATTAGCCCTGGTGCTGAGAATGATGTAAGTATCCTAAGACCATAGAGAAGATTGGCAGTGTTCTCTGACGCTTAGAAAACTAGATGAATACATATCTATCAGTTAGAGTTCTCCCACTTAGTTGCTGTCCTCATTATATTTAATGATTTATATTTGAAAAATTTCATAATAAGTTAAAAAATGTCTAAATAATTTTCTAAAGATGACTGTAGATAATTTAACCTCAGTGAAAATAGTAAAGTTCAACTCAAGTTGAATACATTAGAAATTGAGTAGTCTTTAGTTTGTGTATTACCTGAGCAAATTATTGCTAGATAATCTTAAAATTACAGAGTTAAGGCCCCAAACCTTCTTTCTAACATTAGAGGTAGTGAATAAAGACTACTGAAAAATAAAAGCCATGGAATAGAACAGTGTCTCTGTGATGTGTATTATATGTTGCTTATTTGAATGGCATTTGGAGATGAAGTTCTGCTCCTTGACTTTTCTGAGTGAGAGCCTGTGGTAATAAACAAGCAGTAGACGAGTGGCCATCCAACTTGGTGAAGAACAACTAAATCATGATTTTACCTACTCTGTGGCTAAATTTTGGAAACAGAAGGGAATGCTTCCTATTTTTCCTTAACACTACTAAAATTAAAAGGCTTTCTTTAAGATGTTGGTATCCTGTGTTTTTGTTCTTGTTTTTTTTTTCCAGTTTCCCCACCAAAGATGATTTATAGAAGAGTAAGAGACTGTTCTTATCATTGAAATAATAGGACTGATAAAATGAATACTCAAAATTAAGAGCTCAACAGATGTATTTAATAACCAATTAGACATTGTTGAAGAACAAATTAGTGAATTAGACGGTTACTACCCAGAATGAGGCATAAAGAGACAGAGATGGACAATACAGGCTAGAGGGGAGGGGATATGAAGGTTATAGACAGAAATTCTAACACACTTCTCTATTTCTGAGAAGTGGGAGAGAAAAAATTGGAGTGTAACCAATGTTGCTGAGATTTTTTCCAAAATGTTCAAGGTATTAATTAAAAAAAATTATTGGATCTCAGACAAGATAATGGAGACATTTTAACTTGTCAACACCACCAGAAACCAGGAGAAAATCTCTCAAGTAACCAGAGAGAAAGAGTAGATTATATTAAAAGAAACAGCTGTTCGAATGATTTTTAAATGAGATTGGTATGTATCTGGGAGCCAGTTACAGTTTGGCTGATTGTCAGTTTGCATGGTGCTCAGTTATTCAGCAGTGTCTGACTCTCTGTGACTCCATCGGCTGTAGCCTGCCAAGCTCTTGTGTCCACCAGATTATCCCAGCAAGAATACTGGTTGCCATTTTCTTCTCCAGATGGTCTTCCTGCCCAGAGATCAAACTCATGTCTCCTGTGGCTCCTGCATTGACAGGCAGATTCTTTGCCACTGAATCACCTGGGAAGACCCTGATTGTCAGTTTAGGTTAAATCTTTCTGGAAAAACTTGATTCAATGATTCACGTATTCTCCTTTTGGGACCAGTGTACTTGCCTGGGCATGTTCTCATGGTGATTAAAGACGAGCAAGCCTGGGGTAGCCCCAGTGTGGAAACCATTTAAAACCTATATGATGTGTCTGTAGTGGAGGATGTGCATATGTGTGCATACATGCTCAGTCATGTCCCACTCATTGCGACCCGATGAACTGTAGCCCACCAGGCTCCTCTGTCCGTGGGAATTTCCATGCAAAAATACTGGAGTGCCTAGCCATTTCCTTCTCTGGGGATCTTCCCAACCCAGGGATTGAATCTGCATCTCCAGCATTGGCAGGCGGATTTACTACTGTGCCACTGTGCCACCTGGGAAACCCATGGTGAAGGATACAACAAAATTATTTTCCAAAGGTATAGGTACAGTGAGGATTAAAGAATTTCATGAAAATGAGGCATTCTATCTCAGTATATCCTCTTGATTTTTTCATACTTTTCTCATATACAAAACATGCTCATTTCTATCTGAGCATGTCCAAAGTCTCATTCAGTTACAGCGTTATTCTTGAATTCCAGGATCTTATGATCTTTATCCTGTTTAGCTATGTCTTCTCTTCATCTGGTAATAAAGAAACTAAAAAGACAAGTTATCTACCTGACAAAGATCTGTAATCTGATTCTGTCATGCTTGGTGGTGAACCACAGGTCTCTTAACAATCTTCACTCCTTTCATTCTCCTTTCTTTTTGCCCCTCTGATTGGATGATCTCTACTGCTTTGTCTTTGAGTTCAGGGAGGCTTTTTTCCTCTTGACTAGTCTGTTGAACTTTTCTATTAAACTTTTTTTAGTTCAGTTATCAGATTTTTCAGCTCTATGATTTCTGTTTGGTACTTTTTATTGTTATTTTTCTATTTTTAATAATACATTTATCTCCATACCCTTTTTCTCTCTTGCCTCCCTCCTCACACCATGAGACTTGTGGGATCTTAATTCCCTGACCAGGGATTGAACCTAGGCCCTCAGCAGTGGAAGTGTGGAGTCCTAACCATTAGGCTGCAAGTGAATTCCCTGTTTTCTGTCTCTTTACTGAAATTTCTATTTTGTTCAAACACTGCTTGGCAGACCTCAGTGAGCATCTTTATGACCTTTATTTTGAACTCCCTATCCAGTAAATAAGTCACTTATCTCTCTTTTATTAAGATTGATTTCTAGTGATTTATCTTGTACTTTTGTTTGAAATGTACTCCCCTATTTCTTCATTTTCCTTGACTGTGTTGGTCTTTACACATTAGATGAAACAGCCCTCTCCTAGTGTCGACTGACTTGCCTCATACAGGAGATGAACCTTATCAGTCAGCCTGCACTGAGAATCTGGTTGTTGCTTAAGGTTTTGTGATCATCCAAGCTGCTATCTTTGTTCTTCATGGCTCCTAGTACATGAAGATGTGTCAAGACCTATCAATGTCCCAAACCTGGTCAGGCTCCCAGGTAAGTACTAATTGTCTTCCCCTCTAGCTCCCTGATGCAGGCTAATTGGAAACCCAACCTTTAGGTGCAGCCAAAAAAGTGAGAACATTAAACAGTCTAGCCCATATCAGGGGAAATTGTGAGCTGGGTGTTTTTGCTCACTCACTCTGTGCTGAGCCAGAAGGAACTGTCCTTGGGAGTGCCTGTGGCCCAAGTATAACTGCCTGCTTGTTTTGCGTAGTCCTGTCTTGTGAGCTCTTGAATGCTGAGCGCTCTTGGCTCTCAGAGCTATATCATTTGAGAGCCAGTCCCTTGGGTAGCAGCTGCAGTGGTTCTGGTACTAGATGTGGGACTTTCATTTTATTATTGGAGTGATCTGGCTCCTGCTCTTCAGACTCTCTGGAGGATCCCAGTCAGCTTCCCACCCCCATCCCCCTACAGACTGATTTTAATCTGGAATCACAGGCAGCAGCTGGGAAAGTATACATTCTAATTCCTTCCAGGAAAACTGGAAGGTGGACATATTTGCCTACTCCCTCTGCACCGAACTTGGGGGATAGATTTCTGTGGAAAGTGCTTGAGTGCTGTTTGAAAACTGTTTTTTTTTTTTTAATTTAATGTTATTCTGTGTAAGTCATGAATGCTGAGCCCTGTTGGTTATCAGAACTAGGTGATTTGAAGGACTAGTTACTTGGGTAGCAGTTGCAGAAGTTGGGGTGCTAGATGCATGGACAAACTCCTTCCAGGAAAAAGCTGGCGACTTGATATTATTGCCTGAGCTGGAGGAGAGTGCTGGGAAAGTGCCTACCAGCTCTTTTGGTCTCCAGGATGATTTCAGTCAGTACCTAGCTGTAGGCTGATCAGAAGCCAGACCCTCAGGCAGCAGCTGTCCCCAGTATGCAAACTCCTCCCAGGAAAACAATAGGAGATGGGCATTTTGCATTTTTCCCTCTGTGCCAAGGTTGACAGCATAGCTGTAAGAAATGCTTGCACACCCATTTAAATCTTGCTTCTTTGTTTGCTTCAGTCCTATGAGACTCCTGAATGCAGAGCCCTATTGGATATCTGAGCTAGTTGATTTCAGGTCTTATCCCTTAGATGCTATCCCTCAGCCATAAACGTTGGGGCACAAAATGTGTAGACAAGTTCCTTCCGGGGAGAAGCTGGTGATTTTATTTTATTATTAAAGCAAGTCAGAAGGAGAATGCAGGGGAAGTGCCCACTGGCTCTTCTTAAAAATTATTTATTTATTTATATGTTATTGAAGTGAAGTTTATTTACAACATTGTATTAGTTTCAGGTGTTTCAGCATAGTGATTCAATGATATATATATATATGTATCACTGAAGATATATATATATCACTGAATATATATATCATTATATATATATTGCTGAATATATTTTTTCATTTCTTTCCTCTTATTACAAAATATTGAATATAATCTCCTATGCCATACCGTAGGTCTTTGTCAGTTATCTTCTTTTCATACATTAAAATTTATTTTAAATATAATTTATTTTATCCAACATATTATCATTTCAACATATAATAAATATTTTAATTTTTTAATCATTTTATTTTGCATTGGAATATGGCTGATTAACAATGTTATGATAGTTTCAGGTGGGATATCTATTTTATATATAGTAGCTTGTATGTGTACTCCCAACCTGCTTACTTATCCCTCCCTCCAACCCCATTTTCCTTCAGTAACCTTAAGTTTGTGTTCTATGCGTGTGGATATATTTCTGTTTTGTAAATAAGTTCATTTGTATCTCTTCTTTTGGATTTCACCTGTAAGTAATATCATATGATATTTGTATAATACATTGGCTGTGCACAAATTAGAACCAGAACCAAACTTGGCCAACATTCAGAATCAAAAATAAAAGCACAGATTCAGGAAGAAAAGAGAAACACGGAGTTGGTGAAAATCCAAATCTGCTGCTACTCAGGACATACTCGGAGCCTGGAAGAGACATGCCTGGGCTTGCATAGCGCACAACAGGCTTCTCTGGGGCCACATAGTTTAGTTGGTTGACTCTAACATGTGTGACGTGTGCCACATGTGTCCACTTGGGTGTATGGGTATATTCTGACCGTGAAAAGAGTCAAAGTATAATTTTCAAAAAGGTAAAAAACACAAGTCTTCTAAATATATAAAAGTACAATGTGTCAAAGATTTCTTTAACTCATCTATGTGGAAAATAACAATGCTAAGGTTGATTCCATATCTCTGACTTTCCATGTGGGGTCAGATCTTCTTAAAGAGGACCTTTTTGAATTTCCATTAGTGAGGTCAAGCCAGATTTTTTTTTTTTCTGAAAATGTCCATTTTTCTCTCGTTTATATTTATTGTATTTACTTTTAATACTAACTTTAGTGAGGTAAAATTTACAAATAGAAAAATATGCTCTCTTTAAGTATATAGTCTGATGAGCTTTAACTGTTGTATGCATCTTTGAAACAGTAACCAAGATAAAGTATAGAATAATTTCTTCACCCCCCTGAAGTTATTTCATGCCCTTTTTAGATCAGGTTCCAGACAACTGCTTTTATGCTTTCTGTCTTAGTTTTGCTTGTTTTAGAAATCATATCATACATACAAGTTTCAGTTTTGGGGTTTTCTTTTTTTTTGTTTAGCCCTTTTTTCAATCATATTTTTTGAGACTAATTTGTATTGTGTATATGAGTAGTTTATTTCTTTTATTGCTGAATGCTGTTTCACTCTATGAATGTTCCACAATTTTTTCTTTCATCACCTTGTTGATATAAATATGTTTAGGTTGTTTTTAGTAATGGATTTAATAAGTAAAGTTGGTGTTAACATTCTTGTATCAGTCTTTTTGTGGACATATTTTTATTTATTTTCAATGAGCATATATATAAGAGTGGAATAGCTGGATAGCAGGCAATGTGCTTGTGTGTGGTCAGGCCACTGAAGATGGTCATTCTTTTGTTCTCTGTACATCCCCTGCCTGATCACTGCCCGCTTCACCTACACCTTATGCACATGACTGACCTTTTTGTGTACTTGCCCCAGGCCCCAGCTAGTAATAGCTTATTAAAGGGGTCGTGAGGGGGCGTGCCCATCTGCTGGTTTCCCTGGTAACTAAGAAACCGATCTGATATCTATTGGCAATCTCCTCTTGTCCTCAGTTGTGAAACCTGCTGCTATGTCCTGCCCACCATCTGCTACAGGGGGATGTCACTCCAGGACCTTGCTTCAGACATAGAAGCTCCTTCATCCACTAAACCATTCATGTCTCTCTTGCTGACTCCAGGCCCTGTTTCTGGTTCTAAAACTGGGCAAGTGTAAGCTTTGTAGGTCTGTGGGGTGCAGCCCAACAGTATTTGTAGCCTTTTTAGGAACAGTCAAATAATTCTCCAAGGTGACTGTATTCTTTAGTGCTCAGCAGGAATTTATGAGTGTTCCAGTTGTTTCACATCATTGCCGAAATCTGGCCGTCAGTTTCTTTATTGTTAGCACTCTAGTGGGTTTGAAGTGATATTTCATTGTAGTTTAAATTTGCATTTCCCTTGTATGTAATGATACTAAGCACTTTTTTTATTGGTTTATTGTATCTTCTTTTGTTGAGGGTCTTTTGAAATCTTTTGCCTACTTTCTTTAAATTGAGATGATTGTCTTTTAGTATTGAGTTAAAGGAATGTTTATATATATATATATATACTGCTACGTCGCTTCAGTCGTGTCTGACTCTGTGCGACCCCATAGACGACAGCCCACCAGGCTCTGCCGTCCCTGGGATTCTCCAAGCAAGAACACTGGAGTGGGTTGCTGTTTCCTTCTCCAAATATATATATATATAGTAAATAATATATAATATATATGTGTGTGTGTACTTTGTAATATACATGTATGTTTTGTTCTCTCACTCTATAACAAATATTTTTGTTGTTTTTTTAGTGTCTTTATAGTCTAGTTTCTTTACAGTGATCATTGCTTTTATTAACTTTTTGTATGTGCACATGTGTGTGTGCTTATATGAGTCCTAGCTAAGAAATCTTTCCTTATTCCAAGGTCACAAAAATATCCAATTTCTTATAGATGCATTATTGTTTTATCTTTTATACTTAGATCTATGACCACCTCAAATTGTTATTTTTTTAATGGTGAGAGGTAGAGGTTGAAGATAATTTTCTTATACTGTTATTCAGTTTCCCAGAATCATTTATTGAAGAGAAATTTATTTTTGACTGAATTGTTTTAGCTCTTTTGTTGAAGGTGAATTGACCATACATGTGTGGGTCAATCCTCAACAAGGAAAGATAGCTCCATTCAATCCTGTCCACAGTTTGAAGGACACATACTTCAATTTCTCATTTCCTCTTCCCCAACCCCTGGTGACCACTAATCTGCTTTATATTTTAATGCATTTTCTGACTCCAGATAAATGGAATCATAATATGAGGTCTTTTGTGACTGACTTCTTTCATTTAGTGTGTTTTTAAGATTCATCATGTTGTAGTGTATTTCAGAACTTAATGGCTAAATAATATTCCATTATACAGATACATTGGGGGCTTCCCTGGTGGCTCAGATGGTATAGAATCTGCCTGCAATACAGGAGAGCTGGGTTCAACCCCTGGGTAGGGTAGGTCCCCTGGAGAAGGAAATAGCAACCCATTCCAGTATTCTTGCCTGGAGAACCCCAGGGATAGAGGAGCCTCATGGGCTACAGTCCGTGGGATCACAAAGAGTTGGACACGACTGAGCAGCTAACACACTGTGTGGATCAATCACTAGATACTCTGACCAATCCACTGATTTATTTGTATAAGCAAATGGCAGCACCACATTGATTTAATTACTGTGGCTCTCATCTAAAAGTCAGATGTGTATTTTATAAAGCAAAAGTTTTCAGTTTTGATATAGTCTGATCTATTAATTTTTAAATTTAGTGCATCATGCTTTTGCTGTTGTATCTAAAAGATCTGTCTAGCCCTAATTTGCAAAAGTTTTCTCCTGTGTTTTATTCTAAAAGTTTTATAGGTTAATTCATGTTTAGGCCTCTGATCTATTTTAATTTTTGCATAAGGTATGAAATAAGGCTCTAAATTCAACTTTATTCATGTGGATATCCAGTTTTTCCAGCACCATTTCTTAAAAAAAAAATAAAATTATTTCGCCTTTAAACAGACATGGTATCTTTTTGGAAGCCAGTTGACTACAATGGTAAGGGCTAATTTCTGAACTCCAGTTGTGTTTCGTTGATATATATGTCTATCTTTAAGTGAATACCACACTCTCTTGACTAATGCTGCTTTGTAGCAAGCTTTGAAATCAGGAACTATAATCCTGCAACTTTTTTTAAAAATTCTTTTTGCTCTTCTGGGCATTTTGCATTTCCATATATACTTTAGGAATAATTTTTAACTTTCTGCAAAAAAGCCTTCTAGGATTTGATAGAGATTGTATTAAATATATAGAGCATCTCTTCACCTGAAGATTCCCCTCTTGCTGGATTTTAGCTGGCCCTTCTTCCTTGCATAGCTCTGAGGTGTATTTATAACAGTTTTAGGATTTATTTCTGGAATCCCAGTTACTGCAGGAGGAAATCTTGCCTTTTTAAACCTGCTACATTTGTAACATCTACTAACGTGTGATTAAATGAGTAAGAATTCTCTCTGCCTGCTCTCTACCAGATAGATACAACTGGAAGTACTTCACACAAATAATACACTAACTCACAAAGACCACCTGAAGAGGATAATGTTATTATTTGCATTTTACTGAGGGTTGTAAGGAGGGAAAGTGTTGTTTTACAATTGAGTCCAAGATCGGAATCATGTGATGTAGAGAATCCGAGTTTTCCTTTCTAGCAATCTGGCTCCAAGATTCTCTGCTGCACACAAATTATAGTATAAAAGCTGGAACTGAATAAAATCCAAGGAAAGAAGATCATCTTAACATCTATTAACCTTTAAAATATTTAATAGTCTAAAAAATAAAAAAATAAAATATTTAATAGTCTAATAACTAAACAGGGAAAATAAAACTGAACACTTAGGCAGAGAGAAGCCTAGCCTTTACAGTGGATATTAAACGTACTTTTTAAGTTTCTGAGGAATATTTATAGAATTCTTGAGTATTTTAAATTAAATAATTGATACTTACATATACTTCAATAGACTCAGGAGAGAAACTTTATCAAAAGCCTAACCATGAGATATATGATAACTATTAATAATGGGATGAAAAGCCTGAATGAGAGAAAAGATTTTTTTAAGGGCAGATTGCCTCTCTGAGACTTATTTTCTATTTTGGAAATTATAGGACAATAATAACTTGTATCCATGAAATACGGGTATGTATGTCTGTGTGTATACTTATGAGCTTATAAACAATAAACTATACATAAATGCTATTTATCAACAACTAGCCTTTAAAGAGTATTTAGCTTATAAGGAATCCCAAGAAAACTTTGATATTTTGATAGAAAAAGATTGAATTCTTTCTACATAATTCTGACGTTAAAGAAATTCATAATGGTGAAGATCTTATTTATGACCAAGCTCCATCTAACAAAAAAGTCACTGTATATTCTATGTATTGGGTTTTAAAATTTTACTATATCACAAGTAAAGCTGATGAACACAAATTATGGAGATGTGAAACAAGAAATAAATTGCAAAGCAGTGAAAGAGGATATGGTTTTATTTGCATGTTAGCAAATGAGAATTCAACTTTCACTTCAACATGAATATGAATATTTCAGGCTACAGCAAGGTCATAGAGTGTGTAAATAGAAGTTAATTTGAGCTACCAGGGAATAACAGTGATTTTCATCATGTCAACATTGAGCTCTTCCATTAGCATACCTCATGTTTTCCTGCCTGACACTGGTCACAGAATTTGAAAGAAATAAAGACTTTATCACATATCAAGGAAAATTAGCTCATATAGAGTCTGTGGTCAGAATATTAAAGAAATCTTGACCAGTGATATTGGACTTATCTATTTTTCTACAGATGATAACTTTATTACATTTTTTCCATCCTAGTAATAGAATTTATTCTAAGAAATTTTGCTGGTGGTTTCATGTCACTGGTGAACTGCATTGACTGGTCAAAGACAAAAAAATCTCCTCAGCAGATGGGATTCTCACTGCTCTGGCAGTCTCCAGAATTAGTTTGCTCTGGGTAACATTAAGAAATTGGTATATAAATGTGTTTAATCCTAGCTTTAGACAATTTAAGGGCAAGAATTATTATTATTGCCTGGATAATAAGCAACTATTTTGGCATCTGGCTTGCTGCTATCCTCAGCATATTTTATTTGCTCAAGATAGCCAATTCTCCAATATTATTTTTCTTTACCTAAAATGGAGAATTAAAAATGTTCTTCTTGTTCACTTTGTCCTGCTTGGTTTTATTAATTCATGGTGTAAATGTAAATAAGACTATCCAGACAAATGACTATGAAGAAAACATCACTCAGAAGACCAAGCTGAGGGACATTTTACACCTTTGAAATACGACTGTTCATGATAGTAAACGTCATACCGTTTGCTATGTCCCTGACATCTTTTCTGCTGTTAATCTTTTCCCCGTGGAAACATCTCAGGATGATGCAGCTCAGTGGTAAAGGACCCCAAGATCCCAACACCAAGGTCCGTATAAAAGCAGATGGATTTTCTATTCAGATGGATTTCAATTTCTATTTGCCATTTACTTCCTGACTCTAATTTTCTAATTGGAGTTCTAATAGGCAGTGAAACAACTTAGGTATCATGGCATGCTAGGCTTTTGGAATCATATGTCCTTCACTTATCCTGATATAGGGAAAGCAGATACTAAGACAGTCCTTCCTGTCATTTCTGCAGCTGCTGAGCTGATGGCTGAAAAAAAGGAAATAAGTGGGCATAACGTGTCTTCTAGCAGAAAACAAACTATGATCTTTATAAACTTTGTATGTGTGTGACTACAATTAATAATGACTTGGTACAAATAAGGAAGACTAAATTTACTACAGATAGGTAAAACACTTAAAAATTCAAATTGTATGAAAAAGATGAATAAAAATCACATGAAGGAGAAAATCTATAGCCAAGACCTGTGGTTAATGATGTTACACATTTCTGTATTAGGATTCTTTTTAGGTAAATACATACGTAGTCAAAAGTGAAGAGTCTTTTGACTTCACTAAGCCTTCACTAAGGCTCCATAGAAAAATTTCTATGACTCAAAGGCTTTTTTTTTATGTGATTTAATTTCCTTTTCCAGCCTTACTTTCATTCAGATTCCTTTATTCAAGAGATATTAAAGTAAAAAACAAAGTGTGAAATATGAATATATACACATTTATGTAAGATTTAGTTCCTAAGCAGAAAATTTATTTTTCTTTAACAAGCACTGTATATACCTTATAATCTCTTAATACTCTCATGTATATTAAGATAACTTACTGATAATGCTCATCTTTAATAAAGTAAATCAGATGCTAACCTCCAGTTTGGGAATAATTTTAGTGAATAACTTGATTAAACTGGCACAGTGGATTTTCATGGAGAATCATAAAGAGTAGATATCCTGAATTTATCCTAAATAATCATAAAATTATGAAATACTTTTAATAAAGATTAAGAAGGGATGCTAATATGTTCACCAGCATTATTATGAGTATAATCCATTGACAATAGAATGGATCAATAAAAGTGGTAAATTCATACAGTTGAATACTATTCAACAACAGAAATAAACTATAATTGCATACCACCATGTGAATGATTATCTCATATAAAATGTATTTCATCCTAAAATCTAGTTGCTGGCACAACTAAACTATAAGCATGCCTTATGTATTTCATTTCACTCTATTGCATTGCTTTTTTTTTACAAACTGAAAGTTGTGGCAATCCTGCATCAAGCAAGTATATTGGTGTCATTTTCCCAACAGTATTTGCTCACTTAGTGTCTCTGGGTCACACTTGGATAATTCTAACAACATTTCAAACTTTTTCATTATTATAGTATTTATGAAGTGGATTAGTGATCAGTGATCTTTGGTGTTACTAGCTAAAGGCTCACATGATGGTGAGTATTTTTTGCAATAAAATATTTTTAAGTTATGGTATGCACATTTTTTGGATATAATACTATTGCACACTTAACAGATTATAGTATAAACATAACAATTCTATGCACTAAAAAACCAAAAAAAAAATGTGTGACTTCCGTGTTATATTTGCTTTATTGTGGTGGTCTGGAGCTGAACCTGCAATATCTCCAAGATGTGCCTGTATAATATCTAGAAATCATATGTAGGTAATTAAACAACAAAGAAAGCTATAGAAATTACTTCCACACAGGATAATGATTTCTGTTTGGGAGTCAAACAGGTGGTGTGATCAGGAAGAGGCATAAGATGAGTTTCGTTTTTTTAAATCCTGGATGGTGTTAAACATCAGTGTCTAATGTAGGAGAATTTATTTAACCATATATTCTCTGCCTCTTTATCATATCCCATTTTAAAGAGTTATTATTATTATCTACTTTATTCTAGAAAAGCATACTATCATATGTTTTACTTTTGCATATAAGATTGAAGGCAGGAGAAGGGAGCGACAGAAGATGAGATGGTTGGATGGCATCACCGATGTGACGGACATGAGTTTGAGTAGGCTCCAGGAGTTAGTGATGGACAGGGAAGCCTGGTGTGCTGCATGCAGTCCACGGGGTTGCAAAAAGTTGGACACGACTGAGCAACTGAACTGGACTGAATATTAAAAATCCCACCACCCATTGTTATTGTTTTTAAAAGTTATCTTTAAAAAAAATTTTTTTAAAAAGGAGAATCTTATATACTTACCCTTATAGTTACCATATATAATGCTATTTATATCTTTGTGTTGATTCTTATTTCCATTGGGTATTATTTTCATTCTGCCTGGGAGAGGTCCTTATAGTGTGGATCTGCTGGTTGTGTGCTCATTTTGTTTTCTGTTTGAAAAAGTCTGTATTTCTCCTTCAGTTTTGAAAAATATTTTGTCTGGGTATTCTAGGTTGAGAGATTTTTTTCCTATTTAAGTATTTTAAAGATGATGCTACAGCAAATTCTTGGTTATGCTATTTCTGAAAGGAAATCTATCCTATTTGTTCCTCTGAACATAACATCTTTTTATCTGGCTACTGTTAACATTTTCCCTTTAAAACTACTTTTGATAAATCTGATTATGATGTGTCTTGGTGTATTTTTGTTTTGTTTCTTGTGCCTGGGGTGTGTTGAGATTTTTGGGTCTATGGATTTATATTTATCATCATATGTATAAAGATTTTGGTCATTATTTCTTCTACCCAGCCCCACGTTTTAGGCCACTCTAGCTACACATCCATAAGGCACCTTGAACTGCTCCAAAGTCAATGATGCCTCCTTTTTTTTTTCAAAATTCTATTACTTCTTGTATTTCATTTTGGATAGTTTCTACTGCTACATCTTCACGTTCATTGATTTTTTTCCTATAGTGTCAAATCTATTAATCCCATTAGTGCCTTTTGCATCTCAGATGTTGTAGTTTTAATCTCTAGAAACTCAATTTGAGGTTTTTTTTTTTTAATACCCTCTTTGTATCTTAACTTTTTGGACACCTGGAATATAGTTATAATAACTGTTTCAATGTAATGTCTTCCTCTGCTAACTCTAATATCTGCAACAGTATTAAGTTGCCCTTTGTTTGATTTTTTCTTATTTTGGGTCATATTTTACTGCCTTTTGCAGACATGATAATCTATAACTTGATATCAGGAATTATGAATTTGACCCTGTTGAGTAAAATGCTGGACATTTTTATATTCCTATAGTTATTCATAAGCTTTGTTCTGAGATGCAGTTAAATTACTGGGAATTAATCTTTTTGGCTTATGCTTTTAAGATTTGTTAGACAGGACCAAGAGCAGTGTTAAAAGGAGCTAATTGTTTTCCATCATTGAGGAAATGCTTTTCTAGTCATTCAATTTCACAGGTGATGCCCTGTGAAATGTGTTTTTTTCCAGAGTCTTATTCCATTTTGCCTGCTATAACAAAAATACCCAAAAACTGGGTGGTTTATAAGCAACAGAAATCTATTTCTCATAGTCCTAGAGGCTGAAAGTCCAAGCTCAAGGAGCTGGCAGTTTTGCTGTATGATGAGATCCCACTTCTTGGTTCACAGGTGTCCATCTCCTGCGTCCTTACGTGGAAGAAGGGGCAAGGGACCCCTCTGAAGAGGCTCTTCTTAACTGATGTACATTTGGTTTACGATATTATTAATTTCAGCTGTGCAATATAGAGATACAAAATTTTTATAGATTATACTCTATTTAACATTATAAAATATTGGCTGTATTCCCTGTGCTGTACAGTATATCCTTGAAGGTTATTTATTTTTTACATAGCTTGTACCTCTTAATCTCCTACTCTGATCTTGCTTCCCCCTTTCCCTTCCCCACTGGTAACCACTAGTTTGTTCTCTATTTCTGTTTCTTTTATGTTATATTCACTAGTTTGTGGTGTTTTTTAGATTTCACCTATGAGTGATATCATACAATACTGTCTTTATCTGACTTCTTTCACTAAGCAGTGTACCGTCCATGTCTATTCACATTGTTTCAGGTGACAAAATTTCGTTCTTTATTATGACTGAGTAGCTTTTCAATTTATAAGAATCCTACTTCCATTTATGAAGACTCCACAGTCATAAACTAATCACCCAATGGCCCCACCTCAAATACCACCACATTGAGAGTTAGGAGTTAACAGATAAATTTGAAGAGGATAGAACTCTCAGTCTGTAGCATGTAATCTTACCAGTAGGGACAGGTACTCTTCTTATCCTTTGTGTGCAGGGCACTGTTTTCTCATTCACGTGTATGACCTTGCTGACAACTATTGGTGAGTGTTATTACTGAGTGGGGAAGAGACACAAAGTGAGGACAGTATATGCTCTGTAGATGATTTTCTTCTCTTTTCTTTATTGCACATATCTGGCTTTAACTGAGAGAATGTTGTGGGATAAAGATAGTTCTATCACTTCTCAAAAGCCCTGTAAATGGTTTTAAGTATTAAATAATACCAAGATTAATAGTGTTTTAAAGTATTTTGCTATCTAATATGATTTTTAACATCAAGAAAAGCTTCATAAGTATTAATGAGGGATTAAAATCTGAGCTATTAGAGAAAAAAATAAGAAGCTTTAAATCCAAATGAAGCTCCTTGCATTGCATTTTAAAAAATTGATTAATTTATTTTAATTGGGGGCTAATTACTTTACGAATTGTAGTGGTTTTTGCCATACATTGACATGAATCTGCCATGAGTGTACACGTGTCTCCCATCCTGAACCCCCTTCCCACCTCCACCTCCCTCCCATCCCATCCCTCAAGGTTGTCCCGGTGCATTGGCTTTGAGTGCCCTGTTTCATGCATTGAACTTGGACTGGTCATCTATTTCACATATGGTAATATACATTTTTTAAAGTTATTGGTCATAATGCAAATTGGTGAACAAGTTGGGTGGAGATTAAATAAAGCAAGCAGTGCAAAATAAACAGAATATGCATTTATTTGCATGTTAGCAAATGAGATTTCAGTTTTTCTTTCACCATCAAGTATGAGAAATTTCAGTTTGCATTGAGAACACACGGTACTTGGCTCAGAGTGCAGCTAACTGTCTGCTGCTGCTGCTAAGTCGCTTCAGTTGTGTCCGACTCTGTGCGACCCCATAGACGGCAGCCCACCAGGCTCCCCCGTCCCTGGGATTCTCCAGGCAAGAACACTGGAGTGGGTTGCTCTTTCCTTCTCTGTCTGGGAGAAAACAGTTCTTACAAAGAGAGCTATGTGCCCATTCGTCAATACCTCGTAGGTGCTTTCTGATTGGGTCTTTAGCTTACAATTTTTTAAAGGAAGAAATTAACCATATATCTCACAAATAAGGGTATACATATACCATTTAAACATAGTAAATCAAGAAATGGTCAATATTGCAATTAGAGACTGAAGGTCTTTTTGCAGACATGGCAGATTCCTTGGAAAACATCTTTATCATTTTAATAAATTCAGAATTCATAATTGGTATTCTGGGGAATGGATTCATAACACTGGTGAACTGCATTGACTGGATCAAGATGCAAAAGATCTCCTTGGCTGATCGAATCCTCACTGCTTTGGCACTTTCCAGAATTGGTCTGATTTTGGTAATGATGGTGAGTTGGTTTACAAAGGAGTCTTATCCATTTTCATCTTTAGACATAAAGAGAAATAAAGTCATACTTTTTAGTATTGCTGGGCCCTTGGCCAATCATTTTAGTGTTTGGCTTGCCACAGGCCTCAGCCTCTTTTATTTCCTCAAGATAGCCAATTTTTCAAATGCTGTTTTTCTTCACCTAAAGTTTAGGATTGGAATGGTAGTTATGGTAATTTTTCTGGGGACATTAGTATTGCTGCCTTTAAGTCTTACTCTGGTGAGCATCTATATTAATATCAAGATACATCAATATGAAAGAAATATGACTTTGAATTCTAAAAAGAGTGACACTGAAACCGTTTCCAAATTAATTATACTCACCGTGGAATCTTTCTTACCCTTTACTATATCCCTGAGTTGTTTTCTCCTGTTAATGTTCTCCCTACTGAAACATATCAAGAAGATGAGGAGTCATGCAACAGGGTTCAGAGATCCCAGCTGCAAAGCCCATGTCAGAGCCATGATCATGGTGATATCTTTTCTCATACTACTTGCCATTCACTTCCTATCTCATCTCATGACAGCTTTTTATCACAATGTCATGCAGAGTAAACTGGCCTTTATGCTTGCTGAAGCTCTTGGAACTATTTACCCTTCAGTCCACTCATTTGTCCTGATTCTGGGAAATGACAAGCTAAGAAAAGCTTTACTTTTGGTGCTGTGGCAGTTGAGGTGTGGCTGAAAGCTAGGAATACTTCGGATTCATAGACAATTCTGGAGAGCATAACATATACTCTAAGAGGAAAAAGTTGACGAATATTTTTTTTTTACCATTCTTCTAGCTTCTTCTATAATGCATGATAGTGAATATTTTTAAATGTTTATCTGCAATAGGCTCTTTTCCATGCTTATTAAATGTTAGTTACATGTATATATATATGTATATGTATTTAACATATATAAGTGAAAAGTTAAATGGGCTATCTATAAGAACTTTTGTCAGCACCAATGGTGTAAATAGTATTTCAGTTTTTACTTCTTTGGAAATTTTCAATTAAAATGTCAAAAAGATACATGATAGACATATATTTACTAAAATGTGAAAGTTATACTTTTTATGCATATTAATTTTCCAATTAAAAGAATTAATTTACAATTATTTGTTAGATTTTCCTCAGAATTGTGGAACAACTTGTATTTCACTTACTTGTTCACATTAGTACCTTTTCATTCAATGACTCATGAAATGTATATTTATAAATTATCAGGAAATTGCAAATTTTCTTAGGAATTCATTGATTTATATGTCCCACTGTAATCTTTAAATACATACACAATTTAGACTATGATGCATAAATTTCCAATATTTTCACTTGTAGTTGTCATTGAGCTTGAAATCTTAATTCCTTGTGTTGTTTTTTAAAAGTATATTTTACCTGATCATGTACTTCTGGGTTATTGGTGAGTGGAAAACAGGACCCTAATATGTGACTTTTCTAGGACTGATTTAATTGTGTGAAGAAGATTAGACTTAATGTAATATGTCAAAATTTACTTGCAATCAAACTAGTCAATCCTAAAGGAAATCAACCCTGAATATTCATTGGAGGGACTGATGCTGAGCTGAAGCTCCAATACTTTGGCCATCTGATGAGAAGAGCTGACCCATTGGAAAAGACTTGTTGCTGGGAAAGACTGTAGGAGGAGGAGAACGGGGTGACAGAGGATGAGATGGTTGGATGGCATCACCAACCCAATGGACACGAGTTTGAGCAAACTCTGGGAGACGGTGATGGACAGGGAAGTCTGGCATGCTGCAGTTTATCAGGTCACAAAGCGTTGGTCACAACTTATCAAATGAACAACTTAAAATCAAGTTCAAAAGAGAGATAAAGGATAAAATTGGTCAGGGAGTAATGTTAACTTATGAATATAATGAAATGCCATCTATTAGCCTCTGCGTCTATAGTAAAATGTGTGATCCATAAGACCAACAAACTTGGTAGTCTTGTTCATTAGTGAGCCTGAGGACCTAAAAGAGATCTTGGTATACAAAGTAGTTCAATAAATATTTGATCGGTTAGTAAGTGAATGAGTAACTGAATGAACTATATATACTAGAATTGGGAGAACGAGCTTGGCCTTATTCATCAAACCTGAAGACTGCATACTGCAGAGATTTCTCAGACTCAGTTTATAAACTTGAACTTCATGAGTTCAAGTATTTCTAGCACCTGCAACAGCAGACTCTTGTGATGCAGACAATATATCACCAGGGGAGCACATCACAGGAAAGAAGCTGGTTTTCTAATCTAAAAGGAAATAAATCAGAACTGTGAAAAAAATCAAGTGGTTGTCATCAATACATCTTTTGATTCCTTTATGAATGGTTACTTTCTTATGATATTTGCTGGCTACTTATTGTGTAATCACAGAGATTTTAAAAATTGCATTAGTAACCAGTTATGATATTAACTTGTTGCAATGTGTTTTCTTTCTGTCTTTAGTTGATTCTCTCTCCTTTTATGGATAGTAAAAGACATCTGTATGTGGTGACAATTTTACTCTTTCAATTTGAATACGTATTCTCTCTTTTACATACTGCTTTGTCTAATGGTAAATAAGACTATCCACTATATTGATAGGCATCTTTGTTTGTTCCTTTTTTATTAGAAGGCAACAGACAACATTGGTGTTCTTTGAGATGATCATAATTTCCCCCACTTTTTATTTATTAAAAGAAATAAGAAACATCCCTTAATATTTTTGGAATAAAGCCTGCTTGATCATCATCTAACTAGCAATTTGTTTGTACCCACTTGAATCAAGTAAGCACTTGAATTTGTTTGACAATGTTTTATTTCTTCAAGTGAGGTCTATTAGCTATTATCTTTATTAGGGTATTCATATAAGGATTGTTTCTTTTTATTTAAAAACTTTGGTTATTTCTCTTCAGTATTTTGTATATGTTGTCATATTAAAGAACTATTATTTGAGGAAATCTTCTATGAAGCCATGTATATACAGCAATTTTGAGGAAGAGTCAATTCTTTGTTGAATTTAATGATATTTCACTTGGATTTTTAAGTACTTTAACATATGTTTAATATACTTTAATGCCATTTTGTACATCATAACTCATTTTGTATTTTTTATCTATAGAAACTGCCCATATTCCACTTTGTTTTTTTTTCAGTATGTAGGAAAAAAATGTCTCCCCTAAACACTTTTCTTGAGCTTTACCTAATTACTCCTAAGATGGTATTCCTTCTGTAATCTAGGTGTTTGAGCAACTTTCAATTTTATGGTATCTTCAAGAAGTTACTACTGTTAGTCTCGAATTTATAAGTGATTTTCTTTCATCCTTTATAGCTTTTATTTATTTTAATTAACTGTTATTTCTGCTCTCTCAAGTTTATTTTATTTCTCCTTTTCTAATTATTTGAGTTTACTTCTTAATTTATTTTTAGTATTTTTTCTTGGTTTGTAAAATCATCCAGTGTTAGTTAAAGTTTCTTCATCGTGTCTGACTCTCTGCAACTGCATGAACTGTAGCCTGCCAGGCTCCTTTATCCATGGATTCTCCAGGCAAGAATACTGGAGTGGGTTGCCATTCCCTTTTCAGGGGATCTTCCTGACTCAGGGACTGAATCTGGGTCTCCTGCATTGTAGGTAGATTCTTTAGCTGCTGAGCCACTAACATCATCCACCATCCTCTAACTATTATATAAGTTTCCACATGTTTGTTCACACTATTTTATTTTCAAAATTGTCAGTGAATTTCAGTTTTATATTTGACTAGGTGTTTCAGTTCAGTTCAGTTCAGTCGCTCAGTCGTGTCCAACTCTTTGCAGTCCCTTGGACTGCAGCCTGCCAGGCCTCCCTGTCCATCACCAACTCCCAGAGTTTACTCAAGCTCATGTCCATTGAGTCTGTGATGCAATCCAACCATCTCATCTTCTGTCATCCCCTTCTCCTCCCACCTTCAATCTTTCCCAGCATCAGGGTCTTTTCCAATGAGCTGCTCTTCATATCAGGTGGCCAAAGAATTGGAGTTTCAGCTTCAGCATCAGTCCTTTCAATGAATATTAAGGACTGATTTCCTTTAAGATGGACTTGTTGGATCTCCTTGAAGTCCAAGGGACTGTCAAGAGTCTCCTCCAACACCACAGTTCAAAAGCATCACTTCTTCGGTGCTCAGTTTTCTTTATATTCCAACTCTCACATCCATACATGACTACTGGAAAGACCACTGCTTTTACTAGATGGACCTTTGTTGTTGATCAGGTGTTTACATTATGTAAATATTTGAAAAATATAAATGATGTGATTTGTATTAGATTTCTATTTTAAAATATTTTATAGGGTTATAAGAATGTGATTTACAAAAGTACACTGTGTATTCTGTCTTTTTACTTTGTTTTCTTTAAATCAATTCCGTTAGAAAATAATGTGCTTTTTGCTTCAAGTTTCAAAATTTGACATATACAAATAGTGTTAAATATATTTATTATATTATTCAAGACATTGGTTCCCTTATTTCTGTCTCTTTCATGTTAAAGAAAAACGTCCTTTAACTTTCTGCTACTGTTCAAGGTGAATGTATCATATTGTCATATGATATATAAATGAATATATCAATATATATGATATATAAATCATGCATAAATGAATATATCATACTGCTATGACATATTCATTAAATGCTATAATTTCCAATAGCTTTTTAAACAATTTTTCAAATTCATGTTATTTGAAATATAATTTTCCTACAGGGACAAGCTTCAAATATTGGAAGGATTGTAGGATATTTTAAAATATAAGGGAAGGTAAAGTACATCTGGATACCATAGAATTAGTCTTGATTGGAGGAGAATAGAAAAATGGAGCTTTATTTTGCCTTTTGAAAAAAGAAAAACGTTTGTATTTAACAGGTGTAAATAGTTTGAGTTAATAGGAAAAGAAGGTATAATTTTAAAAGTTAAAAATGGTATGGAGGGTTAAAAATGGCTGCAATCTCTGACATTCCTACTATTGAGAAGGGGGTCTCCATCACCTCTCTTTGAATGTGGGCAGATTCTGTAACTGCTTTGATCAGTAGAATATGGCATAAGTGGTGCCATTCCCAGTATCTAGGTCCAGCTTTACAATACTGATATTTTCCTCTCCCTGTCTTTGAGACATCCATTTGTAGAACCCAGCCACCAAACTGTGAGAAGCCAAGTCACGGGGAGAGGCCATTGTAGGCATCTCAGTGGACAGTCGCTGCTGAGCTCCTTGCTGACAGCCTTCATCAATGCTCAGTCATTGGATTGACCATGTTATACGTCCATCCCATTTGGGCCTTCAAATGACTAGTCTCAGTCATCATCTGATGGCAACTAAATGAAAGGTCAGAATTAAGAACTGTCTTGTTATGGCCAGGGAATCAACAGAACCATGAAAAAAATAAGCTGCCATTTTAATCCACTAATTTTGGGGGTGGTTGATGATTCAGAAATAAATACTGAGAGTAGATGTAGGAAGGAATAAAAAGAATTCCATCAGTCTAATCCAAAAGCAAGAAAAGAGAACAAATAAAGAAAATTGATAACCAGCAAGAATCTCAAGGGAACACTCTTGAGAGTACCTTGGACTGCAAGGAGACCAAACCAGTCCATCCTAAAGGAAATCAGTCCTGAATATTCATTGGAAGGACTGATGCTGAAGCCAAAGCTCCAATACTTTGGCCACCTGATGTGAATAACTGACTTGTTGGAAAAGACCCTGATGCTGGGAAAGATTGAAGGCAGGAGGAGAAGGGGACAACAGAGAATGAGATGGTTGGATGGCATCACCGACTCAATGGACATGAATTTGAACAAGCTCCAGGTGTTGGTGATGGACAGGGAAGCCTGATGTGCTGCAGTCCATGGGGTCACAAAGAGTTGTACGCAACTGAGCGACTGAACTGAACTGAGCAAAAATCTGATAAAGTGGTAAAAAAAAAAAAAAGAGTCCAGTGTTTTTAGAAATTGACATGAATTTAATAGATTTATTTTATTTCCAGTCAAAAGGCAGAATTTCAAAATAAAAAATAAAACACAGCTATATTTTGCTTACAAGAGTATACCTAAAGCAGAAAACCATAATGATTGGAAATAAATGGATAAAAATGCAGCATGTATTAATAACCATAGTGATTACTGCTTGTCTCCTATTATCTATTATCCTCCCCTTTAGTAGGGATAGAATCTCACTGTACTTTCTGATATAGTTGTGCTACAAATTCTTATCTGTGTGCTTTTCAGTTATAGAAGAAATAGATATTCTTTTATAAGGTTAAGTTACTAGCATTCAATATCTTGTTTATTTGTTTATATTGGTCATATCTAGCCAAATTACAACTAATATACTACAGAAAGGGATGTGTAAAACAAAGGACATTTATGGAAAACAGCACCAGTGGGTAAAGAAGTATTATTCCTGAGTAATAATGATAGAAAACATCCACGGAAAAGATGTTATAATCATAAATTTAAACACACCTAACAATGCACTGGGGCTTCCCTGGTGGTTCAGTGGTAAAGATTCTACCTGCCAATGAAGGAGATACAGGTTTAATCCCTGGGATGGGGATTAACCCCTGGAGAAGGAAATGGCAACCTATTCCAGTATTCTTGCCTGGGAAATAGCATGGATAGAGTATCTTGGCGGGTTACAGGCCATTGCTTCACAAGAGTTGGACACCTTAGTGACTAAACGACAACAGCAACAACAAACAGTGAATTAGGTAAAATAAATAGAGCAAAACTAAAAGGAGTTCTCCTTCATCACAAGGAGAAGCTGATGAGTCCACGAATAGAATTTAACACACATTCCATAAGGTAATATAACAAGCAAATTAATGACATGAAAATTTTGAAGAATACAATTACCAAAATTGATCAAATGATTTTATGTGGAATATGTACTTGACAGAAATCTTTACACAGTCATTTCAAATATGCATAAAACATTTACACACATGGACCATGTGTGATACTCTGACAATAAATGTCTCAGCAGATTCTATAGGAGAGATATTACATAAATTATAATGTAAATCCAATGCTAAATAAATTTAAAAATAAATTCAGAAATTAAACTCTCATTTTAGTTTCTAAGTAAGAGATAAGCACTTAGAACTCAACAAAACAAAAAATGCTCTGTATAATCAAACTCGAGATATGCTAACACTAAAAATTCACATCCACTATTTCAGGTATTAGAAAAAAGATATTTGCCAAAATAATGAGCTATGGAGTCAACTCAAGACCTGAAAAAAAATTGTAAAGAAGTTTGATGTTGTTCAATTGCTAAGTTGTGTCTGACTCTTTGTGACCCCATGGATTGCAGCATGCCAGGCTCCCCTGTCTTCCACTGTCTCCTAGCGTTTGATCAGATTCATGTCCACTAAGTCAGTGATGCTACTTAGCCATCTCATTCTCTGTTGTCCACTTCTCCTTTTGCCTTCAATATTTCCCAGCCTTGCGGTCTTTTCCTCCAATGAGTTGGTTCTTCGCATCAGGTGACCAAAGTATTGGAGCTTCAGCTTCAGCATCAGTCCTTCCAATGAATATTTAGGACTGATTTCCTTTAGGATTGACTGATTTGATCTCCTTGCAGTTCAAGGGACTCTCAAAATTCTTCTCTAGCATCACAATTCAAAAGCATCAATTCTTCAGCACCCAGCCTTCTTTATGGTCCAAATCTCACATCTGTACATGACTACTGGAAAACCATAGCTTTGATTACACAGACCTTCGTTGGCAAAGTGATGTCTCTGCTTTTTAATACGATGTCTAGGTTTGTCATAGCTTTTCTTCCAAGAAGCAAGCGCCTTTTAATTTCATGGCTGCAATCACCAACAACAGTGATTCTGGAGCACAAGAAAATAGTCTCATTGTTTCCATTGTTTCCCCTTCTATTTGCCATGAAGTGATTGGACTGGATACCATGATCTTTGTTTTTGAATGTTGAGTTTTAAGCCAGCTTGTTCATTTTACTCTTTCACCTTCATCAAGAAGTTCTTTAGTGTCTCTTTGGTTTCTGCAATAAGGGTGGTATCATCTGCATATCTGAGGTTAGTAATTTTTTTTTCATAATTCTGGGTATGGGCTGGAGACCTCATGGAGCTCAGCATTTACTGCATCATGGCCGCCCTTCCCCTCATCTCTGTGCAGAGAAGGGCTGGTGCTGCCTACTGAGAGTTCCTCTGCCTACAGCTTCTTTTTTTTTTTTTCCCATTTATTTATATTAGTTGGAGGCTAATTACTTTACAATATTGTAGTGGTTTTTGCCATACATTGACATGAATCAGCCATGGATTTACATGTGTTCCCCATCCTGAACCCCCCTCCCACCTCCCTCCCCATCCCGTCCCCCTGGGTCATCCCAGTGCCCCAACCCTGAGCATTTGTCTCATGCATCAAACCTGGACTGGCGATCAGTCTCACAATTGATAACATACATGTTTCATTGCTGTTCTCTCAGATCATCCCCCCCTCGCCTTCTCCCACAGAGTCCAAAAGTCTGTTCTATACATCTGTGACTCCTTTTCTGTCCTGCATATAGGGTCACCATTACCATCTTTCTAAATTCCATATATATGCGTTAGTATACTGTATTGGTATTTTTCTTTCTGGCTTACTTCACTCTGTATAATAAGTAATATATCTCCTGGCAATCTTGATTCCAGCTTGTGCTTCATCCAGCCCAGCATTTTGCATGATGTACTCTGCATAGATTTTAAATAAGCAGAGTACTATACAGACTTAACGTATTCCTTTCCCAATTCTGAACCAGTCGGTTGTTTCATGTCCAGTTCTAACTGTTGCTTCTTGACCTGCCTACAGGTTTCTCAGGAGGCAGGTGGTCTGATATTCCCATCTCTTTAAGAATTTTCCACAATTTGTTGTGATTCACACAAGCAGAGGCTTTAGTGTAGCCGATGAAGCAGAAGTATTTCTGGAATTCTCTTGCTTTTTCTATGATTCAACAGGTGTTGACAATTTGATCTCTGGTTCCTCTGCCTTTTCTAAGTCCACCTTGGACATCTGGAATTTCTCCATTCATGTACTGTTGAAGCCTACCTTGGAGGAATTTGAGTGTTACCTTGCTAACATGTGAAATATGTGCAATCATGTGGTAGTTGAACATTCTTTGGCATAGCCCTTCTTTGGGATTGGAATGAAAACTGATCTTTTCCAGTATTTCTTTAATATTTCAAATTTTATTTTTACAGTGATGTTTATAACTAATGGAAGGTCACACGTGATTTTGAATCCAAACTCCTCATTGCTAGTTTACCTCTTTCACTAAGCACTTCAAGAATGAACAAATAATGATGCTGGTAGTGGTGGGGATGCCAAATTGCCATCTCTAAATTCAGAAATCTGTCAATTCTGTTATTCAATCTGCTATTTGTGTCTGATCTAGTTGGGAATCATAAAGTGTTCATAAGTTCATTTGAGGGTGAAAACAGTGAAAGGAAATCTGGGCCCATATTTGCATCTGAGAACACTGCACTTAATTTTTTGGATACTCTTTTGAATATGGAAAAATATAACCCATGAGTCATCAAAGAAAATAGAAGATTTACTTGCTAGAATCAAATTGCTAGCTGAGTCATTTGAAAAGTGAGTGTTATGCTTTCATAAACATGGATGTGGCCCTATCCCACAGTAGAATGGATTTTTCTTTTTTATGGATCAAATGAAACAGCAACAGAGAACTATAAAAACAATAAATATTGACTATCAATCCCTTAACTCATGAGACACTACTAAAAAATCTGGGGTTTTCTCTCTCTAGAGGAAGGCATTTTCATGGTGGTATTAACTGTGGAATTCATGATGCTTTCACCAGAGAAAGAACTGTGAGCTAATTCAATAACTAGGTTGCTTGGATTACTAACTGATTCCTGTACATAACTGTTAGGTATGTCACTTTCCTCAGCTTTCTTTTTTTCTCAGTGATATCTCCTTCCTTCCACTAAACTCTCCATTAGCTAACATAAGGATTTATATGTTTTTTCAGTTCAGTCACTCAGTCGTGTCCGACTCTTTGCCACCCCATAGACTGCAGCATGCCAGGTTTACCTGTCCATCACCAGCTCCCAGAGCTTGCTCAAACTCATATCCATTAAGTTGGTGATGCTATCCAACCATCTCATCCTCTGACATCCCATTCTCCTCCTGCCTTTAATCTTTCCTATCATCAGGGTCTTTTTCCAATGAGTTAGTTCTTCGCATCAGGTGGCCAGAATATTGGAGCTTCAGCTTCAGCATCAGTCCTTCTGATGAATATTCAGGGTTGATTTCCTTCAGGATTGACTGGTTGGATCTCCTTGCAGTACAAGGGACTCTCAAGAGTCTTCTCCAACACCACATTCAACAGCACCAATTCTTAGGTGCTCAGCTTTCCTTATAGTCCAACTCTCACATCCATACATGGCCACTGGAAAAACCATAGCCTTGACTAGATGGACCTTTGTTGGCAAAGTAATGTCTCTGCTTTTTAATATGCTATCTAGGTTGGTCATAACTTTCCTTCCAAGGAGTAAGTGTCTTTTAATTTCATGGCTGCAATCACCATCTGCAGTGATTTTGGAGCCCCCCAAAATAAAATCAGCCACTGTTTCCACTGTTTCCCCATCTATTTGCCATGAAGTGATGGGACCGGATGCTATGATCTTAGTTTTCTGAATGTTGAGCTTTAAGCCCACATTCACTCTCCTCTTTCACTTTCATCAAGAGGCTCTTTAGTTCTTCACTTTCTGCCATAAGGGTGGTGTCATCTGCATATCTGAGGTTATTGATATTTCTCCCGGCAATCTTGATTCCAGCTTGTGCTTCCTCCAGCCCAGCGTTTCTCTTACTGTACTTGATTGCTTTTTCAACCCTGTGCCTATACTCTCAAACTTAGCAGATATTTTCAGTTTATGAAGCTTCAGTAGGAAAATCAGATCTCTAATGTTTCTGTCTTTAGTTACTTTGTCAAAATGAAGGAATGCATTGGATATAATCACTATTAGTTGGACTTTTACCTGTAAATTTAATTCAGTTAGAAGTTTTAACATGGATATGACAGCCATACCCTTGAGTTCATCTTAGCCTGACAGCAGTTCGTAACCAGTACTATCCAGTATTGAGAAGCAATGACCTCTTCCGGCTCTGTAAGATCCCATATTTCCAAGATTCTAATACTTTTTGTTTCTGCTTTCAAAGAAGATAATAATGTCTGAGCTCAGTTTTTGAAAATGTGTTGTCAAATGTACCACTACTGTTATTCACTTATAATCCTCTCAGCCTAGAGTTACAAAATCTATTTTCTAAGTATTCACATGAAATGGTTTGTGAAATATTTTGCCACTTCTTAGCATGTTTTCCAGGAACCAGTCATGGTTTTCTTGCCACTCATTGCAACTAATGAAATATTAAGCCAATATTACCTATTTTAGGTATTTGGTTTTGGCAGACTCCACCTGAAGAGACCAATTCTAAGGTATCTAGTGAAGGAAGTTTAGGCTACGTTGCAATAACAGAACTCTCAAACCTCAGAGACCTGATGAAAATTTTTATTTGTTTTCGTTTTTAGATTCTGCTCTATATCCAGTGCTCATAGTAGTGACAAAGTTGTCACAGGCCAGCAGAAGCTCTTTCTTGATCCAAAATAACACAGGAACACTGCAGAGTCTTGAACTGGTAAGTCAGTGCTCTCATCTAGAAACAACACTTCATTTCCACAATACTTTATTGGTCAAGAAGTTCACATGACAATATACTACATCAAAGGGAGAAGGGAACTCTACAAAAATTACATTTCTTGGAATCCTATAAGAAATGGAAGGTTAAAAGTAGAGCCTTAATTCCTATTTCACTATCTCTATGCAATTTACAAGATATATATCTAAACTCTGATGATATAGAACAAATCAAAAGTAAAATTTAGAAGATTATGCCATGAAATACAAGTGATAACAAGCTAATATAATTATTTTAATATCAAAGTAGACTTTAAAACTTTAAAAAAAACAAAGAAACCACTAGAGCAGACACTGTCAGTTCATACAGCAAGAGGTTAAATTTAGTGTGCAGATAGTACAATTCTACCACTAAATAGCTTAGCATCAAGATATGTAAAGCAAAAATTGACAACATTTCAAATCGAAATTGAAAAATCCATACCCAGAGTGTAATAATTTAACTTTAAATCTCAATAAATGATGGAACAAGAAGACAAAATTCAAAAAAGATAAATAGGATTTAAACAACATGATTAACAAATCAAGTCAATGGATACATGAAACAATTTACCCAAAACTACACATACACATTATTTTAAGGAAAAACAAAACATTTACTGAAACTGGCCATCTACATGCTGTGAAACAAATTGCAACAGATGTCATGACTTACCAACCTATGAAGTATAATATTTTATTTTAATTCAATTTTGATAGAAATTAATAATGAAAAGTTTAAAAATTCCATGTAAATGGAAATTTAAACATACATTAAAAATATTTTATGAAAAAAAAATTTTTATGGGTTTAAGAAAAGTCACAATGACAGTGTTGTTCAGTCACTAAGTTGTGCCCGACTCTTTGTGACCCAATGGACTGCAGCATGCCAGGCTTCCATGTCCTTCATTATCTCCCAGAGTTTGCTCAAATTCATGTCCATTGAATCAATGATGCTATCGAACCATCTCATCCTCTGTTACTTTCTAATCCTCCTGGCCTCAGTCCTTGCCAACCACAGGATGTTTTCCAATGAGTTGGCTCTTTGCATCAGGTGGCCAAAGTATTGCAGCTTCCACTTCAGCATCAGTCCTTCCAATGAATATTCAGGGTTGATTTCCTTTAGAATTGACTGGTTTGATTTCCTTGCAGTCCAAGGGACTTTCAAGAGTCTTCTCCAGGACCATAGTTTGAAAACATCAATTCTTGGGTGCTCAGCCTTGTTTATGGTCCAGCTCTCACATCCATACATGACTACTGGAAAAAACATTGCTTTGATTAGACAGACCTTTGTTGGCAAAGTGATATCTCTGCTTTTTAATATACTGCCTAGGTTTGTTATAGCTTTTTTATTGTTATAGTTTGTTATTCAATAACAAAGTTGTCTTCTTTCTCTACTACCTTGTGGAGAGATTTTCTAGGTTGGGAAGAGATTTTGCTTTTGATTATATTTCCCCAGCAGTTGATAAGCCTTTGTCCTGTGCCCTGCAACCCCATTCCCTCCTACAAGCTGCTCCCAGTGAGTGCCTGAACAGAGCAGGGATTAATTGGCAGTCCTGCTCCCAGGAGGCTCAGGATCCCTCTGGTGTGCACCATTGCCTTGACACTGCCCACTGGCCTTCTTAGAACTTTCTTAGAACTTGTTAGAATTGTTTCCTAAGACTTTCCTTTTTTCATTCCCTCTCCCTCCCCAAGAGTCAGACTTACATGCTAGTATAACAGTTCCCCAGGCACCTTCTACTGTCCAGGCACTTTGCTCAGTAATGCCCTGTTTCTCAGAGCATCCAGACCAAGACAAGACATTTTCTAGTTTGGAGTTTAGTGTTTCTGGCTTATAACTGAGCTGAATGAATCAAAAAAGTGTCTAAATCCTAAGGAAAAAAAATATTTTAAAATTGATCTCTAGCTTGTGTGTTAGCAAACCAGGATTCAAATTCTAACGCATAGCTTTACATGGTAATTATAGGCAGTGTTACAGCAGTGGCGACACATACATAATATTTGCCTTGAAAATCACTAGCTGAGATCTTGAGAGGATTAAAGGTGGTTTCCCAAAGATAACTAAGATTTTGGGAGCATCTTGAAGGCTTTTCTTTTTTTGGCAGTGAATATTAAAGTGCAGGGACAAGGAACTTATTGAACATTAGAGCTTTGGATGCATAAATCTGTAACACCTCATTTATAAGTCAGTGGAGTACTGAAGGCAGAGATTTCCTATCAGTAGGCATGGAAGGAACATTGAACAATATACTTATGATCATTTCCACTGGAGAATTCTTACTGGGTATTTTGGGAAATGGATTCATTGTTCTGGTTAACTGTATTGATTGGATCAGGAGCAGGAAGTTCTCACTGATTGACTTTATTTTCACCTGCTTGGCTACTTCCAGAATATTTGTGTTGTGCATGATGATTTCAAGTGCAGGTTTATATGTCATCTCTGAGGAAACATGGTGCAACAAGAATGTCCTGATAAATTTGGGGTTCCTCTGGACAGGATCCAATTATTTCTCCATAGCCTGCACCACCTGCATCAGTGTCTTCTATCTCCTCAGAATAGCCAACTTTTCAAATTTCCTTTTCCTCTGGATGAAATGGAGAATTCACAAGGTTCTTCTCATTATTACACTGGGGGCTGTCTTGTCTTTATGCTTGTGCCTTCTTCAGAAGGATACGGTAGTTGAAATCCTGCTCCAAAACCAGGTAAACAGTGAAAAAAATGTGACATTGGACTTTCTAATGATAAAATACAATTTGTTCCTTACCATAATGTTCCTCATCCCCTTTGTAGTGTCCCTGACCTCCTTTCTCCTTTTAATCCTCTCCTTATGTGGTCACCTCAGGCGTATGAAGGGTGCGGACTGTAGCACAGAGGCTCATGTGAGAGCCTTGAAGTCTATGATTTCATTCCTCCTCCTCTTCGTTATATACTATTTGGGCAATCTTGTGACAGTGTGGGCCAATCACGTTCTAGGTAGTTTTGTGGCAAAGATTTTTGTGAACATGCTATTATTTTTCTGTCCTTCTGGCCATCCTTTTCTTCTGATTTTATGGAACAGCAAATTGAGACAGGCTTCACTCTATGTCCTAAGGAAGCTGAAGGGTTACATGAATCTAAGAAAACCTCCTCTTCCAAAAACAAGCCTGAAGCGATGATGATCTTCTCAAGAATGAAGACAACAAACAGGACTTCATATACATGTTTTTATTTTATCCTGACTGTTTATATTCTATTCTGATAGGTGATTGAGACTTATTGAAAATATCTTCTTGGGAGTTCCCTTGGCAGCTCAGTGATTAGGATTCTGGCCTTTCGCTGTGGCCTGGATTCAGTTCCAGGTTGGATCCTGAAAGCTGCACTGCATGACTGGAAGCCTGGCCAGCTGCAGTCCATGGGGTCACAAAGAGTTGGACACAACTGAGTGACTGAATGACAAACGACAGGAAAAAAAATCTTCCTGGAAAATGCTGAAAGAAAAGGATTTTGCTGTATTTCCATCAAGATGGTGATGATATAGCTAATAGTAAAATTATGCATTTTGTGTTAGGCAAAATATTAGTTTAATCTCACTTAATTTGCACTATATTGATTTCATAAAAGCATATGTTTATATAAAGAATAGCCATAAATATGTATTAATGTAGATATATTTACATTTGTAAAGATATATAGAGATTTAATTCCTAAAGAAAGATAATTATTTTAAGTTTTCATTTAAAAATAGAAAGGAGCACCAAAATAAAGAGAGTAAATATGTTCAGGAATATGTTGAAATTTTAATTAAAAATAAAAGTTGAATATCTGAATACAAAAATAAAGTTGTTTTAAAGCCTCAGGTCTTTAGTGACTACTTCTTGATACAAGCCATGACTTTTTAATATTTCAAATAAAATGCATCAAGGAGCAATTAAGTGTTTCAACAATACAAAAGTGGATTAACTAGTAGATTTAGAATTTGGAATGTACCATCTGATTAATGATATATAATGATTAGTGAGATCATCTAAGGCTATAGAAGATAAAAGGAATGGTATATGTCAGAAAATGCAAGGATATCCAGGGGATGGTGATATTCCAAATGGCATTTCATGCAAATCACTTAACAAGGAAACAAATTCCTCAATGCTAAAAAAAATTATAGGCAACCACAGGTGGCTCAGTGGTAACAAATCTGCTGACCAATGCAGAAGACACAGGAGACATGGGTTTGATCCCTGGGTTAGAAAGATCACCTGGAGTAGGAAATGGCAATCCACTCTAGTATTCTTGCCTAGAAAATCCCATGGACCAAGGAGCCTAGTGGGCTGTGGTCCATGGGGTTGCAGATAGCCAGACATGATCGAGCAACTGAGCACACACACATAGATTAAAGATTAAGATTTAGTAAAGAATGAGTGCACTAAAAACAAAAATACAAACAAGGATCAGAGGGCAATTAACACATGGCAGAAGAAAAATGACAAAACAACACCATCCTAGAGAACCGTTGAATATCAAGCTGACTTTGGCAAACACCTGGGATAAGTTCTCAAGCAGGAGGATATTGCATGTAAGCAGGAAAATGTTTCAATGATTAATACTAAAGAATCACTTGATAAATTTTCAACACTATTCCAATACATTTTTTAAAAGCAAAAATATAAAAACTCAAATTGGTAAAATAAAAGCTAAAATAGAGAAAAATATTTAGACTCTGTACACCCCAAACTATTTCTGTTTTTCTGATGCACTCAGACTTAATTTTCAATATTTTCTTCAATTACTTATTGGTTCCACGATCCTCTCTTCCTCCTCTCTCTCTCATAATGTAGGATATTCTGATGCTTTGTTATTTTGATATTCTCACCAATTGCCCAGCATGATTTTAAACCAAAAGCATAACACTTAAAAAGCAGACTTGCTTACCAGGAAAGACGATCTTTCTCACCTTCTAGATATTTAGCAAGTATTTTTTGGATGGGTAGATGAACAGATTCAAAATATGTTCCAAACATCACTAAGACATTGGGAATTTTGATGAGACATAGACCAGTGCTTGGAAAGAAAGGTATTTATTTGTGGCTAGATTACAACTATAAAAGCTCTGGTAGCAAGTCTCAGAGACATAAAAGACCCCAAGACAATGCAATGATTATTTGGAAATTATAACAACTCATTATTGTGGCTAATGTATTAACAGTGGAGGTAACAAATAGACTTGAGGGATTAGATCTGGTAAGGGCACACTGCCTGAAGAACTGTGGACAGAGGTTTGTAACATTGTACAGGAGATGGTGACCAAAATCATCCCCCAGAAAAAGAAATACAAGAAGGCAAAGTAGTTGTCTTAGGAGGTCTTACAAATAGCTGAGAAAAGAAGATAAGCTAAAGACACAGGAAAAAGGGAAAGATTTACTCAACTGAATGCAGAATTTCAGAGGATACTAAGGAGAGATCAGAAAGCCTTCTTAAGTGAACAATGCAAAGAAACAGAGGAAAGCAATAAATGGAAAAGACTAAAGATTTCTTCAAGAAAACTGGAGATACCAAGGGAATATTCCACGCAAAGATGGGCACAATAGAGAACAAAAATGCAAGGACCTTACAGAAGCAGAAGAGGTGGCAAGAATATACAGAACTTTACAGAAAAAGTCTTAATGACCATGATAACCATGATGGTGTGTTCAACTCACCTAGAGTCAAACATCCTAGAATGTGAAGTCAAGTGGGCCTTAGGAAACATTACTACAGAAAAAGATAGTGGAGGTGATGGAATTCCAGCTGAGTTATTTAAAATCTTAAAAGATGATTCTGTTGAAAGTGCTGCGCTCAACATGCCAGCAAATTTGGAAAACTCAGCAGTGGTCACAGGACTGAAAAAGGTCAGTTTTCATTCCAATCCCAAAGAATGGCGGTGTCAAAGAATGTTCCAATTACCATACAATTGCACTCATTTCACATGCTAGCAAGATTATGCTTAAAATCCTTCAAACTAAGGTTTCAGCAGTACGTGAATTGAGAATGTCCATATGCACAAACTGGATTTAGAAAAACCAGAGGAACCAGAGACCAAATTGCCAACATCTCCTGGATCATAGAAAAAGCAAGATTATTAAAAAACAATCTGCTGGATCATTAAAAAAACAATCTGCTTCACTGACTACACTAAAGCCTTTGACTGTGTCAATCACAATAAACTATGGAAAATTCTTCAAGTGGTAGGAATACCAAACCACCACCTGACCTGTCTCCTGAAAAACATGTATGTAGGTCAAGAAGCAAGTTAGAACTGGACATGGAACAACGGACCTGTTCAAAATTGGGAAAGGAGTACATCAAGACTTTATATTGTTACCCTGCTTACTTAACTTATATATTAGAGTAATCATGTGAAATGCCAGGCTGGATGACGAACAAGCTGGAATCAAGATTGCCACAAGAAACATCAACAACGTCAGGTATGCAGATGATACCACTTTAATGACAGAAAGGGAAGAGGAACTAAAGATTCTTTAGATGAAGATGAAAGAAGAGAGTGAAAAAAATCTGGCTTAAAACTCAATATTAAAAAAACTAAGATCACAGCATCTGGTCCCATCACTTCATGGCAAATAGATGGGGAAAAAGTGGAAACAGTGACAGATTTTCTTTTCTTGGACTCCAAAATCACTGTGGACAGTTGGAAGAAAAGCTATGACAAATCTAGACAACATAATAAAAAGCAAAGACATCACTTTGCTGGCAAAGGTCCATATAGTCAAAGCTATGATTTTTCCAGTAGTCATGTACAGATGTGAGAGTTGGACCATAAAGAAGGCTGAGTGCCAAAGAATTGACATTTTTGAACTGTGGTGTTGGAGAAGATGCTTGAGAGTCCCTTGGATAGCAAGGAGATCAAACCATTTATTCCAAAGGAAATCAATCCTGAATATTCATTGGAAGGACTGATGCTGAAGTGGAAGCTGCAACACTTTGGCCACCTGATGGGAAGAGCCAAATCATTGGAAAAGATCCTGATGCTGGGAAAGATTGAGGGCAGAGGAGAACGGCTCAACAGAGAATGAGATAGTTGGATGACATCACTGACTCAATGGATATGAAGTTTGATCAAACTCAGGGAGCTAGTGAAGGACAGGGAACCTAGTGTTCTACAGTCCATGGGGTCCTAGGGGTCAGACGCGACTTAGCAACTGAGCAGCAAAAACAACAGCAACATGACCTAAAAGTGTGCTGGGGAAATAATGAGCATAGAATGAACTGGCATGTTAAATTTTTACCACACAACCTTAACTGATGCCTAGAGGTGCAGTTGCAACACTCATTAGAACCAGATTATTTCTTGATCATGTACCACGGGTGGTCTCAAATAAATAAATGAGTAAGAGTGAAAGCATAGGACTTAGAAAATAGACGGCCCAGAGCATAGGGCACAGTAGAGTTTATTGTGAAGGAAGAAAATAAAGGAAGGAAGAAAAACTATTGAACACTTTAAAATGCAGAGTAGTCTTTCATTCTTCTCATTTCCCAGATAGAGTGCTAATTTGGGTACTGAGTGCTACTTATTAACACTGCTGTTCTCAGGAATCCCATGTTTTGACAGAGGTTTTTGCTTTTGATCCCTTTCTAAGGCAATTTAATGTGGATATGGGATGCCTGCATTTTTAGAGAGTAGAGTATAAAAAGACTGTCTACACATGATGTAAAAGCAGCTTGTTTTCAAGCATCAAAAAAACCAGCAAACAAATTTATTTTTTCTTGCCACCGCCCCTTCAATCCTGTTTTACTGAGTTATTCTTCTCTTTCAAGAATGAGAAGTTATTCTTCTCTGCCTTTTCTTAGGCAGCCCCCCACAGCTTCTATCATCACTAATACATCAAGTACAACCCAGACTAAAAATAAAGTTTAAATTTGTAATTCAGTATAAAAGTTCTCCCACTCAGCAATTTCAGACCCCATTCAAGCCTGGAAATCTAACATAGGAGAGGATTTTGTTGCAGATTTCTATTCATCTCCCCATCATTTGTGCTGCCTTTGGTTCCTTTATGGTTCTATCTATAGCTAGCATCATCTACTATTCTCTTTTGGGCTGTCAAAAGCTATCAGTCATCCTGAATATTTTAATGAAGACTCATTCTGTCAAGACACTCTGAGGTTTGATGACTCCCAAGAAATGACTCCCAGAGAGTTCAGTACAGTCACAGTTATACTTTATTAAAATAAAAAGATATTGATGAAAATCAGCAAAGGCCAAAGGTACATAGAGTAGAGTGGAGCCCAGGAGAAAACAGACACAACTTTCAAACTGTCCTCTCCTGCTGGAGTTACATGAACAGTGCTTGGTTCACCCAGTAATGATGAATGTATGACCACACATGTAAAGTATTGCCAATGAGAAAAACTTGCCAGAGCCTTGGTGTCCAGGTGTTTTATTAGGGATTGGTGACATAAACATGGAGCACCCATGTGACTGATTGTAACTACTTGGTCTCCAGCTCAAATTGAAGCAGCATAGCTCTGAGCCCCAAGCAAACAAAAGAGAACTCACTATAGATGATGTTGTTAACACAAGCTAAACTATTTGGTGTGACTCAAGACCCCAGGTATACAGAGATACTCTTGCTAGGCAGGATATTCCAAGCACTTAGAGGTTCTTCTCCAGAAGCCAGTCAAGTGTCAAGTCTTTCTTTGGAATATGCAGGGTTGAAACACCCTAAGTTTGCAGCATTGACCCTTTACCATCAGCACCTTTGTGGGTTTTATTGGAATCTTTTCACATGGGCTGTCCTATCTGAGGTTCCTGTGCTGATTCCTTAAAGGTACTGAATCATAAGAAATGATTATACTCCTGGCTTCTGATGTTGAACTTAACTGGACGGTATCTGCCTGGATTACTTTTCTCTTTCACGAGATGACTTTTAGGAGTTCCCTTTCAAGTGACCCATGTGAAGCTTCCTTTATAAAGATCATGTCTGGCCCACAAGAAACAGGAAAGTTGCTCTAGTGAACTCTGGAAGGGCAGTCATTCTCAACAGTCCTCTCTGCTCTAACCATTCTATAGCCACGTTTTGTCTTATAGATCTTTTCAGGTATAATCCCGGTTGTTTATTCCCCAGTCTCTAGGAGATATGTCAATTGCTATACATGCTTCTCCTTTCATTTAGATGGTGAGATAAACAGATTATTCTCTTCAAAGAAATGACCTCTTTTAGCCTCTTCTCTTAAATCTTCATTGTAGTCATATGGTGACATGCTAAGGGAAATAGAACCACAAAACTGGTGTCTTCATCTTTAGTACAGACTTTCTGGGACACTTCAGTAAGTCTCCAAAGCCTCTGCCAAAACACTGAGGGAAACTCCCCTTCATCCTGTAGCAGAGCTTACACCTTGGTGCACAAAAGTGAAACTAGAGGGAGCCAAGGCCTTGTGCAAGCCTGATGGCATGACTTCAACATAGAAGTCAGTGAACAGTTTTCTGTAAAGAGTCAGAGAGTAAATATTTTAGGTTTTCCAAGTCATGTGGTGCTGTGACTACCGAGTTCTGCCATTGTAGCTCAAAAGCAGCCATAGCCAATACGTAAATGAATGAACATAGTTGTATTTCAACAACTTTACTTACAAAAATAGGCAGCAGCCTGTGGACCATAGTTGACCAACCTAAACTCTAGAGGAACTAAATTTATTAAAAGTCATTAAGTGGAAGCAAATCAATTAAAAAGTTTTATCCTAACAATAAGCCTACGACTCTGCTGCCTGGGAATAGAATCTATGAAATGATCACAAACGAACATCTCAGAACTAAAATAATACTATTTAAAATTAAGATTTAAATGGATGGATATATCAACCAGAGTAGATCAGAAGAAAGAAACTACCATATCAATTTGAAAAGAATATTTTAATATAAAAATTTGTTAACTGGGTATAGAATTGTTAATAAAATAGCTGAAAGAGTAGAAAGAGAATCCTACAGGGTGATGAAGAGAGCAAGCACAGGAAGTAACTCTCATTCCTAGCGTTAAGGAACAAAGGAGAGAGGTTAAAATGATTAAAGCCTAAAAACCTAGAAAAGGGAACCCATGGCTCTGAATTTCAGACCTTAAGGAAGATACATTGCTCAACTGGCATTGTGACTCTCAGCCTATAGAAGTGGCCTTCTGAACATGATGGAGAGGTTGTGCTGGGATTACACTCAGAGAGGGGGAGCAGGCTGGTGTACGGAAGGAAGGTTCAGTACAGCACCAGAAAAGCTGAAAAGTGGATTCAGCTGCCCCAAGGGAAAGGAAATGCTGGCAAGATAAAGAAACACTGCTGGAGTGGTGCTCACAGAAACAACGAGTAGACAGGGAGAGTGTAGGAATCCAGCTGGAAATAAACTGGAGATAACAAATCCCATTTTCCTTCATTAGCCTTACAGTCTCCTTCTACCATCTTTTATTGGAAGAGCCCAACATAGAGCCCCTCCTTGATAGGCAAGAATACAGGAGTGGTTGCCATGCCTGCCTTCAGGGAGCTTCCTGACCCAGGGATTGAAATTGCTTCTCTTATGTCTCCTGCGTTGGCAGGAGGGTTCTTTACCACTAGCGCCGCCTGGGAAAGCCCAAGTGGATCTGTAAGGTTACAGTATATTATGCAGAACCATTATGCCACTACGTCCTCATATAGACCTTCTTTAAGCATGTGAAAGTTGCTCAGTCATGTCCAACTCTTTGAGACCCCATGGACTGTATCCCACCAGCCTCCTCTGTCCATGGAATTCTCCAGGCCAGAATCCTAGGCTGGACAGCTGTTCCCTTCTTCAGGGGATCTTCCCAACCCAGATGGAACCCAGGTCTCCTACATTACAGGCAGATTCTTCTACCATCTGAGCCACCAATGTTCATTATTCATGTGATCATCATGAACCAGATGTTATATGGGCCACTAAGCCACAAATCTGGGCATGGATAGTTGCAATCTATAATTAGGTAGAGATTATGTAGAATAGAAACATCTTGAATAGGTCTGAAGTTCAGTTCAGTTCAGTTGCTCAGTCATGTCCAAGTCTTTGTGACCCCATGGACTGTAGCACACCAGGCTTCCCTGTCCATCATCAACACCCAGAGTCTACTCAAACTTATGTCCATCACATCGGTGTTGCCATCCAACCATCTCATCCTCTGTTGTCCCCTTTCCTCCCACCTTCAATCTTTCCCAGCGTCAGGGTCTTTTCAAATGAGTCAGGTCTTCACATCAGGTGACCAAAGTATTGGGGTTGCAGCTTCAGCATCAGTCCTTCCAATGAATATTCAGGACTGAGTTCCTTTAGGATGGACTGGTTGGATATCCTTGCAGTCCAAAGGACTCTCAAGAGTCTTCCCCAACACCACAGTTCAAAAGCATCAATTCTTTGGCACTCAATTTTCTCTATAGGCCAAGTCTCACATCCATACATGACTCCTGGGAGAGACCATAGCTTTGACTAGATGGACTTTTCTTGGTAAAGTAATGTCTCTGCTTTTTGATATGCTGTCTAGGTTGGTCATAGCTTTTCTTACAAGGAACAAGCGTCTTTTAATTTCATGGCTAGAGTTGGGGTGGAGACCTTCCTGGGAGAAAGTCATGAAGAAGGAGAAGTTTCCACACAGTAGGAAACCCTCTCACAAGCAGGTCTGTGGGGGTTTTTGGAATCTCAGATGGCAACGTAACCGGGAGAAAAAAAACCCCACAGAATACACGCCTAACTGCAACTGCAGAAAACAGAACTTTCCCGCTAAAGGCTCTAGCCTAACAACCTAACGGGCATCCTGGTCCACTCATAGAACAAAAGATTGAGTGAATACCAAAGGAGAGCTAGCCAGCTGTGTACCGGTCCCTCCCTGCCCAGAGGCAGAGAGGCAGTCTTGAGACAGCCAGAGCCTGAAGGCAAGGGGCTGCTACAATCTCAGTCCCAGAGATGGCATCTTCTGCAGGAGGGTTGCAGCCTGAGATAAGCTCTCCAGAGGAGACATACAGCACATCTAAGACAGTGCTTTCATGGTGCACCCGGAAAACCAAGTGGTTGGGACGGGGGAGGTGATTAAGGTGCATGGCCCACCTGGGACAGTGCGCTTGCCAAGCACCTGGTTGCCTGAGCTACTCAGATCTGGGCATACAAAATGCATGCCCAACCCACAGAGACTGAGCCAGAACTGTCTCCTGTGGAGATATGGATCAGCAGTGGCCTGCTGCAGGGGCTGTGGGTGCAGCAGACCTGGGTATGTCATAAACCCTCTTGGAGGAGGTGGGGTCATAACCCCGCCATAGAACCACCAGAACTTACACAGGACTGGGGAAACAGACTCTTGGAGGGCACAAACAAAACCTTGTGTGCACCAGGACCCAGGAGAAAAGAGCATTGACCTCACAAGAAACTGGCCCAGACATGCCCACGGGTGTCCAGGAATCTCTGGTGGAGGCGTGGGTTGGCAGTGGCCTGCTGCAGGGTCGGGGGCACTGAGTGCAGCAGTGGGTGCATGGGACCTTTTGAAGGAGGTCACCACTATCTTCATTACCTCCACCAAATTTGGCCTCAAGTCAAGCAACAGGGAGGGAACACAGCCCCACCCATTGACAGAAAATTGGATTAAAGATTTACTGAACATGGCCCCGACCACCAGAACAAGACCCAGTTTCCCCCCAGTCAGTCTCTCCCATCAGGAAGTTTCCATAAGCCTCTTATCCTTATCCATCAGAGGGCAGAAAGAATGAAAACCACAATCACAGAAAACTAACTAAACTGACCACATAAACCACAGCCTTGTCTAGTTCAATGAAACTATGAGCCATGCCGTGCAGGGCCACCCAAGATGGATGGGTCATGGCGGAGCGTTCTGACAAAACATGGTCCACTGGAGAAGGGAACGGCAAACCACTTCAGTATTCTTGCCCTGAAAACCCCATGAACAGTATGAAAAGGCAAAAAGGTATGACACTGAAAGATGAACTCCCCAGATCGGTAGGTGCCCAATATAATACTGGAGAACAGTGGAGAAAGAGCTCCAGAAAGAATGAAGAGATGGAGCCAAAGCAAAAACAACTCCCAGTTGTGGATGTGACAGGTGATGGAAGTAAAGTCTGCTGCTGTAAAGAGTAATATTGTATAGGAACTTGGAATGTTAGGTCCATGAATCAAGGCAAATTGGAAATGGTCAAACAGGAGATGGCAAGAATGAACATCGACATTTTTAGGAATTTGTGAACTAAAATGGACTGGAATGGGTGAATTTAACTCAGATGACCATTATATCTACTATTGTGGGCAAGAATCCCTTAGAAGAAGTGGAGTAACCCTCATAGTCAACAAAAGAGTTCAAAATGCAGTACTTGGATGCAATCTCAAAAACAACAGAATCATTTCTGTTCGTTTCCAAGGTGAACCATTCAATATCACAGTAATCCAAGTCTATGCCCTGACAAGTAATGCTGAAGAAGCTGAAGTTGAATGGTTCTATGAACAGGTCTGAAAGTTACAAGTAGATTACATGAGCAGATGATGTAGACCACTTTAATGTCAATTCCAATTACATTATCTGGTCTGTTTTAATTCCCACTTCATAGATCATTGAATTGTCTTAATTCATGTAGAAGAGCCTAGATTTTTTGAATAGCTTTAGCTTGTTCAGGCCCTACTCACAATTAGCAGCATTATGATTATTCTGCAAACAAACAAGTGAAAGTAGCACACTCAGGTTTTTATTAACTCTGAAACCCAAAAGTCCTATCAAATATTGTACCCTTTTTAGTGGTTAAGAGGTACAATACTCAGCAAGTTGTCTTTCACAATGGAGGGGAATTATGATAGTGAGATTAGATTCATATGCTGCCTGCCAAGTTTCCTAAAAACCTCAGACTCTGTATCTTATCCTGTAATGCAATGACCTCTACTGTGAATGCTTCATAATTTATCAACAGAATAGGGTTTTCTGGTTACATCTACTTGATAAAGAATTTTAAAGTGAAAATTGGTGTTGGAGGTTCATATTTCACAATTCAAATTTGTAAATCAAATGATATAATTCTTTGGGAGAGGAGAACAAATTTTTATTCAAAAGAGTGAAAATTAATCCAGGCCTTAATTTACATGGTAGCAAATGAGAATTTGGCTTTTCAATCATCTCTGTACATAGAATATTACTGTAGCTGACATCTGGACCAAGACTGGAAATTCTTGCAGAGCTGTACGGAAATGTCCAATGAGTGTTATAGAAAGTGACTCCACACTTTTATTACAGATTGCTGGGCTTCCTAGCTAAAAAGAAGAACTACAATTTTCAAAAAAAGGGAGAAGAACAACTATTGCACAATCAAACATAAAGCCTATATCATTATCTAGAAAATCATCTGGAAATCAGTCAACAAACTATGGATCAGAATTTTCTCTTTGCAGTCATGTTGAATATATTGGAGAAGGTTTTCATGGTTGTGACTGGTGGGGAATTTATAATAGGAATTTTAGGGAATGGATTTATTGGACTCACAACTTGCATTGCCTGGATTAGAAATCAGAAGTTAAGCTTGGTTGACTTCATTCTTATTAGTTTGGCCCTTGCCAGAATCAGTCAATTATGGATAACCACTGTCATGTTTTTTTCAATGATGTTCTATCAGGCAGGCTTTGGTACTGTGGAAAGAAAATATATCTTTTTTTGTATCTGGATACTGTCCAGTCACTCAAGCACTTGGCTTGCTACTTGCCTTGCTGTCTTTTATTTCCTGAAGATAGCCAGTTTCTCCCATCCTCCTTTCCTTTGGCTAAAACAGAGAGTTAACAAGGTTGTTTTCATGCTTCCACTGGTATCTGTGCCCTTCCTAGTCATAAGTTTTCCTTGGCCATATGGTGTTGATGTCTTCTGGTGTCATGTCCAAAAGATGCATGAGAGAAATATGACTGAGTTATGCAATGTGAATGAATATCAAAATTTAAATTTTATGATTATCTTCACTATGGAGTCCCTCCCCTCCTTCTTCCTTTCCCTGATTTCCTTTCTCCTTTTGCTCCATTCTTTGTGGAAACACAAGAAGAACATTGCACATACTGTCAGGGGTTCCAGAGACCCCCGTGTGGAGGCCCATTTCAGAGCCATGAAAGCTGTGTTTTTCTTTCTCATGCTCTTTGTCTTGTACCAATTTGGCCTTTTCATGACATTTGGGGGGCATTTTTTCCTACAGAACAAGCTGGTTGTGATGTTTGGTTATATGTTAGGAATGCTGTATCCTTCAAGTCACTCGTATGTTTTAATTTTTGGAAACAGCCAAATGAGGAAATTCTTCTTGGTGATTCTTAGGCACATGAAGTGTGGCCTGAAAGGAAGGAACTGTTGGCTGTGTAGGTAGGCCTGGGACAAAAGTCATCGACAAGTCCTCGTGGAGTTTGCCTTGCTTCATGGAATTCTTTCTTTTGCATATATACTGTGTCATGAGTATCACCACAGTTCTCCCAAGGCCTGGATAGACCTCTAATCTAGTATGTATTTATGTGTGTGTGCATTCAGTCATGTCCAACTCTTTGCAACCCCATGGACTGTAGACCGCCAGGCTCCTCTGTCTAATCTAGTAGCCAGAGGAAAAAAGTGTAGAGAAGTATTGTCTCTTAGAGCTGTTAGGACTTTTGTATATCTGCTTTAAAAAAAAGAAAAAGGCTGGGAATAGTCATACCACTCACACAGATCTGCAGAAGAGGGAGGTTGTTAGAAATTAAAAGTCATCAAAATTATATTTAGTTCCTCTAAATAACCACCTATTCCTTGTGATAACACAGATTTAGTCATTTGATTCATGTTCTGGTGATATTTTACAGTAAATTGTAAGCATTTTTGCTGCTGATGTGACTGCAGAAATCAAATAGTCTGGACTATTTGAAATCAAATATCTGAAGCTGTTCAAATATTTTCATAACAGCTAGTTACTACTGCTGGAAATTTGATTATACTAATAGCATATTGTGCAATCTTAGGCATATGGCATTATCATATCTGGAATGTATGTCAAAATAATCCATCAGGGAGTCAGATGGCTAAGATATAGTGGCTGTAACAATTTATATTTCTACCATACATTGATAATGCTGAAAGTGTGTGATGGGTACATCAGATTTATTGTGCTGTTTTCTCTATCTTTGTTTAATATTTTTCACAGTGAAAATTAAATAAAAATTAGTGAAAGGCCTTTTGTTTAGTTCTTGGGGTTTTTTTCAGGCATGAAATTTAGATATGAAAGAGAAAAAAATATAAGAAACATTCAATAAAGCAATTAATTTCTTGGAAATGTTTCTTTTATGAATTATTCCTGTGAAGCTAAAAGTATGAAAACATCTTTAGACTGTTTGTATAAAATCTATATATTTACAATCCCCAACCTCTGATAGTTTGCCCTTAAGAGGGAATTCTCCAATGAAAATCAGAACAACTTTGCTAATATAGACAACACTATACACTGCATTATACACAGACTTCCCCACTTTCTTATGCTGTTCTCCCAAGAAATGACATTGTAGGAAAGGGGGTGAACTCTCTGATTAGTTTCAGGTGAGATATAAAGCTGAGTCCAGAAGGTAGCACTTGGTAGGAATTTTCACTGTTGAAGATTTGACTCCCCAGGAAGCACTGTGTGTCTCTGGAAACTAAGGGCTTCCCAGACGAAGGGAAACAAGGCTGCATGTATAAAGCTGACAAATTTTGAGAAAGAAAAAAAGAGAAAGAGAGAGAGCACAGCAGTAAAGTAAGAGGGGACCCTGTTTCTTAAAATATGTCACAATCAGACTAACAGGAAAATCTCTTAAATATACTGTGGAAATCTTCCTAAGCCAGTTTCTCATATTAATGACTATTAATAAGTATAAGGGACACTTACTAGATTTGAAAGTCTCTTGACACATGCTCAGTTGAAAAGAGCACTCCTTTGCCCAACAAAGAATACTTACTGGATAATATTCCATTGTATATATGTACCACATTTTTTAACTTAAAAAAATTATTGGGATATAGTTGATTTACATTGTTGCATTAGATTCAGGTGTACAAAGAGTGAATCAGTTATACATATATCACTAATTTTTAAGATTCTTTTCCCATATAGGGTATTAAGAGCACTATTCAGAGTTCCCTCTGCTATACAGCAGGTTCTTATTAGTTATCTGTCTATTAATGTATACAGGAGTGTGTATATGTCCATGCCAATCTCCCAATTTATCCCTGGTGACCGTAAATTTGCTTTTTGCATTCATAACTCTACTTCTATTTTGTAAATAAGTTCATTTTGTACCACATCTTCATCTATTCATCTGCTGAACATTTAGGTTGCTTCCACCTCTTGGTTGGTGTAAACAGCACTGCAATGAACATTGGGGTGCATGTGTACTTTCAAGCCAGGTTTTTCTCCAGATATATGCCCAGAAGTGGGACTGAAAATTCATATGGTAGCTCTATATTCTGGGTTTAAGGAACCTCCAAACTGGTCTCTGGTCTTCCCTGATAGTTCAGTTGGTAAAGAATCTGCCTGCAATGCAGACGATCCCAGTTTGATTCTTGGATCAGGAAGATCTGTTGGAGAAGGGATAGGCTACCCACTTCAGTATTCTTGGCCTTCCCTTGTGACTCAGCTGGTAAAGAATCTGCCTGCAATGCACAAGACCTGGATTCAGTCTCTGGGTTGGGAAGATCCCCTGGAGAAGGGAAAGGCTTACTTACTCCAGTATTCTGGCCTAGAGAATTCCATGGATTGTATAGTCCATGGGGTCACAAAGAGCGGACGTGACTGCGACTTTCACTTTCAAACTGTTTTCTATAGTGGCTGTACCAATTTACATTTCTACTAGCATTGTAGGTGAGTCGCCTTGTCTCCACGCCCTCTTTAGCATTTATTGTTTGTAGATTTTTTAACATTTATTTTTAATTGTCAGATTATTGCTTTACAATGTTCTGTTGGTTTCTGCCATACAAAATGTTAATCAGACATAAGTTACACGTTATGTCCCCTCCCTCTTGAAACTTCCTTCCAACCCACACCCCATCCCACCTCTCTAGGTTGTCACAGAACAGCGGGTTTAGCTCCCTGTGTTATGCAGTAACTTCCCACTAGCTATCTATTTTGCATATAGTACTGTAAATGTTTCACTGTTGCTCTCTCAATTCATCTCACCCCTACCTTCCCCTCCTATATTCATAAGTCTGTTCTCTATGTCTACATCTCTATTCCTGCCCTGAAAATAAGTTCGTTAGTAACATTCTTCTAGATTTTTTGATAATGACCATTCTGATATTTGTGAGGTGTGGTACATATGTACAATGGAATAATACTGAGACATTAAAAAGAATGAAATAATGCTATTTGCAGCAATATAGATGGGACTGGAGATTATCATATTAAATGAAGTAAGTCAGACAGAGAAAGATAAATATCAGATGATATCACTTATATGTGGAATCTAAAAAATGGTACTGATGGACTTATTTGCAATCAGAAACAGTTTCACAAGCTCAGAGAATGAATTTATTGTTACCAGGAGGTTAGAGTTGGTGGGGAGGGACAGATTGGGGGGAGAGATTGACATTTGCACATTACTATATTTAAAATCTTTAGATAACTAACAAGGACCTACTGTATAGCACAGGAAACTCTGCTCAATATTCTGTAATAACTTAAATGGGAAAAGAATTTTAAAAAGAACAGATACATACATATATATAACTGAATCACTTTGCTGTATATCTGAAACTAACACCACATTGTTAATCAACAATACTCCAATATAAAATAAAAATTAAAGAAGAAAAACCTTACTGGAAATCACCTATTTAGTAGTTTATTCATTTCTTTATTTATATCAGTAAAAAAAATAGCAGATTCGTATTTTAATCAATGGGCTATTATATATTACTATTCTTATTTATTTTGTTGCCTATATTCCTCTAGATGTGTCAAGTAAGAACCACTTCATCTTCGCTCTTATGTCCTTTTTTACCCTATGTTCTTTTGACATGAACCCATGATTCTTTTTGAGCTTCCAAGGTGACTCAGTGGTAAAGAATCTGCCTGGAGCCCTGGAGATGCGGGTTCTAGCTCTGGGTCAGAAAGATCCCCTGGAGGAGGCAATGCCAACCCACTCCACTGTTCCTGTTGGGATAATCCCATGGACAGAAGAGCCTGGTGAGCTATAGCCCATGCGGTCCCAGAGAGTCAGACATGACTGAACGACTCAGCATGGACATATAATTCTTTTCATGTTTCCTCACATTCTTTTTTTTTTTTTTTTTTAGTTTTTTTTTTTTAATTTTTTTATTAGTTGGAGCTAATTACACAATTTCAGTGGGTTTGTCATACATTGACATGAATCAGCCATAGATTTACACTTATTCCCCATCCCGATCCCCCTCCCATCTCCCTCTCCACCCGATTCCTCTGGGTCTTCCCAGTGCACCAGGCCGGAGCACTTGTCTCATGCATCCCACCTGGGCTGGTGATCTGTTTCACCATAGATAGTATACATGCTGTTCTTTTGAAACATCCCACCCTCACCTTCTTCCACAGAGTTCAAAAGTCTGTTCTGTATTTCTGTGTCTCTTTTTCTGTTTTGCATATAGGGTTATCGTTACCATCTTTCTAAATTCCATATATATGTGTTAGTATGCTGTAATGTTCTTTATCTTTCTGGCTTACTTCACTCTGTATAAGGGGCTCCAGTTTCATCCATCTCATTAGAACTGATTCAAATGAATTCTTTTTAATGGCTGAGTAAATTCCATGGTGTATATGTACCACAGCTTCCTTATCCATTCATCTGCTGATGGGCATCTAGGTTGCTTCCATGTCCTGGCTATTATAAACAGTGCTGCGATGAACATTGGGGTGCACGTGTCTCTTTCAGATCTGGTTTCCTCAGTGTGTATGCCCAGAAGTGGGATTGCTGGGTCATATGGCAGTTCTATTTCCAGTTTTTTTTAAGGAATCTCCACACTGTTCTCCATAGTGGCTGTACTAGTTTGCATTCCCACCAACAGTGTAAGAGGGTTCCCTTTTCTCCACACCCTCTCCAGCATTTATTGCTTGTAGACTTTTGGATAGCAGCCATCCTGACTGGCGTGTAATGGTACCTCATTGTGGTTTTGATTTGCATTTCTCTAATAATGAGTGATGTTGAGCATCTTTTCATGTGTTTGTTAGCCATCTGTATGTCTTCTTTGGAGAAATGTCTGTTTAGTTCTTTGGCCCATTTTTTGATTGGGTCATTTATTTTTCTGGAATTGAGCTGCAGGAGTTGCTTGTATATTTTTGAGATTAATCCTTTGTCTGTTTCTTCATTTGCTATTATTTTCTCCCAATCTGACGGCTGTCTTTTCACCTTACTTATAGTTTCCTTTGTAGTGCAAAAGCTTTTAAGTTTCATTAGGTCCCATTTGTTTAGTTTTGCTTTTATTTCCAATATTCTGGGAGGTGGGTCATAGAGGATCTTGCTGTGATTTATGTCGGAGAGTGTTTTGCCTATGTTCTCCTCTAGGAGTTTTATAGTTTCTGGTCTTACATTTAGATCTTTAATCCAATATCACTGATGAAACATAGATGCAAAAATCCTTAACAAAATTCTAGCAAACAGAATCCAACAACATATTAAAAAAATCATACACCATGACCAAGTGGGCTTTATCCCAGGAATGCAAGGATTCTTCAATATCCGCAAATCAATCAATGTAATACACCACATTAACAAATTGAAAGATAAAAACCATATGATTATCTCAATAGATGCAGAGAAAGCCTTTGACAAAATTCAACACTCATTTATGATTAAAACTCTCCAAAAAGCAGGAATAGAAGGAACATACCTCAACATAATAAAAGCTATATATGACAAACCCACAGCAAGCATCACCCTCAATGGTGAAAAATTGAAAGCATTTCCCCTGAAATCAGGAACAAGACAAGGGTGCCCACTCTCACCACTACTATTCAACATAGTGTTGGAAGTTTTGGCCACAGCAATCAGAGCAGAAAAAGAAGTAAAAGGAATCCAGATAGGAAAGAAGAAGTGAAACTCTCACTGTTTGCAGATGACATGATCCTCTATATAGAAAACCCTAAAGACTCTACCAGAAAATTACTAGAACTAATCAACAAATATAGTAAAGTTGCAGGATATAAAATTAACACACAGAAATCCCTTGCATTCCTATATACTAACAATGAAAAAACAGAAAGAGAAATTAAGGAAACAATACCATTCACCATTGCAACAAAAAGAATAAAATACTTAGGAGTATATCTACCTAAAGAAACAAAAGACCTATACATAGAAAACTATAAAACACTGATGAAAGAAATCAAAGAGGACACAAACAGATGGAGAAACATACCGTGTTCATGGATTGGAAGAATCAATATTGTCAAAATGGCTATTCTACCCAAAGCAATCTATAGATTCAATGCAATCCCTATCAAGCTACCAACGGTATTTTTCACAGAACTAGACCAAAGAATTTCACAATTTGTATGGAAATACAAAAAACCTCGAATAGCCAAAGTAATCTTGAAAAAGAAGAATGGAACTGGAGGAATCAACCTGCCTGACTTCAGACTCTACTACAAAGCCACAGTCATCAAGACAGTATGGTACTGGCACAAAGACAGAAATATAGACCAATGGAACAGAATAGAAAGCCCAGAGATAAATCCACGAACCTATGGACACCTTATCTTTGACAAAGGAGGCAAGGATATACAATGGAAAAAAGACAACCTCTTTAACAAGTGGTGCTGGGAAAACTGGTCAACCACTTGCAAAAGAATGAAACTAGAACACTTTCTAACGCCATACACAAAAATAAACTCAAAATGGTTTCCTCACATTCTTGAACAACAAATGTTTCAGGCTCGTTCTGTACTTTTCCTCATCTAGCCCTGAATTCACTATTCTCCAAGGAGTCCTCATTTCTTTTAGTGTGCAAGGGCACTTGAAAACCAAGATACGGTTGCATACACACATCCATATGGGCTTCCCAGGTAATGCTAGTGGTAAAGAATTTGCTTGCCAGTACAAGAGATAGGAGAGACACAGGTTAGATCCCTGGGTTGGGAAGATCCCCAGGAGGTGGGCATGGCAATCCACTCCAATATTCTTGCCTGGAGAATCCCATGGACAGAGGAGCCTGGCGGACTACAGTCCATGAGGTCACAAAGAGTTGGATACAACTGAAGCAACAGCAGACACACATCCACACATCTGCTTAGTTCCTTTTCTCATTCTCTCTCTATATGTATAATATATGATGAGTCTATGCTGGTTTCTCTGATTCCAATTCAAAGCTACAGCTTCCTTCTTCTCACGTTGCAAATTTTGTCTTTAAGGGTGAAAAACATGGCTCTCATTCTTTTCCAGTGTTTTTACTCATCTATTCAGTCCTGAGATACACTGAGAGTAGTTTCAGATTTGTTAATTCACATCACTTCTAGAAAGAAGAGAAAAATGAAAGAATGAGAAAGAAAGAAACAAAGAGAAACAGAGAAAGAAAAAGAAAGAAGGGAGGCAGGAAAGGAAGGCAGGAAATGAGGAATAAAATACTATTAACTACAGTTTAGTACTTTTTTTTTTTTTTACAGCTCCTATGTCTATATAGGGCATAAAATCAAAATAATGTGTGAAAGTTACTTTGGTTATTTTTCTTTCCCTTTCAGTTAGTCAGTCAGTCAGCTCAGTCATGTCTGACTCTTTGCGACCCCATGGACTGCAGCATGCGAGGCGTCCCTGTATCACCAACTCCCGGAGTTTACTCAAACTCATGTCCATCAAGTCGGTGATGGCATCCAACCATCTCACCCTCGGCCGTTCCCTTCTCCTCCTGCCTTCAATCTTTCCCAGCATCAGGGTTTTTTTCAATGAGTCAGGTCTTCACATCAGGTGGCCAAGGTATTGGAGTTTCAGCTTCAGCATCAGTTATTCCAATGAATATTCAGGTCTGATTTCCTTTAGGATGAACTGGTTCGATCTCCTTGCAGTCCAAGAGGCTCTCAAGAGTCTTCTCCAACACCACAGTTCAAAAGCATCAATTCTTTGGCACTCAGCTTTCTTTATAGTCCAACTTTCATATCTATACATGACTACTGGAAAAACCATAGCTTTGACCAAATGGAACTTGGTTAGCAAAGTAATGTCTCTGCTTTTTAATATGCTGTCTATGTTGGTCATAGCTTTCTTCCAAGGAGCAGGCATCTTTTAATTTCAAGGCTGCAGTCACCATCTGCAGTGATTTTGGAGCCTAAGAAAATAAAGTCTGTCACTGTTTCCATTGTTTCCCTATCTATTTGCCATGAAGAGATGGGACTGGATGCCATGATCTTCATTTTCTGAATGTTGAGTTTTAAGCCAACTTTTTCACTCTCCTCTTTCACTTTCATCAAGATGCTCTTCAAACTAATAAAAATAAATGAAAAAGAAAAAAAGATAAAAAAAAAGAGGCTCTTCAGTTCTTCTTCGCTTTCTGCCATAAGGGTGGTGTCATCTGCATATCTGATGTTTTTGATATTTCTCCTGGCAATCTTGATTCCAGCTTGTGCTTCATCCAGCCCAGCATTTCTCATGATGTATTCTGCATATAAGTTAAATAGGTAGGGTGACATCATGCAGCCTTGATGTACTCCTTTCCTGATTTGGAATGAGTCTACTTTTCCATGTCCAGTTCTAACTGTTGCTTCTTAACCTACATGTAGATTTCTCAGGAGGCAGGTCAGGTGGTCTGGTATTCCCATCTCTTGAAGAATTTCCCACAGTTTGCCATGATCCACACAGTCAAAGGCTTTCACGTAGTCAATAAAGCAGAAGTAGACATTTTTCTGGAACTCTCTTGCTTTGTCGGTGATACAACCGAAGTTGGCAATTTGATCTCTGGTCTCTCTGCCTTACCTAAATCCAGCTTGAACATCTGGAAGTTCACAGTTAATGTACTGTTGAAGCCTGGCTTGGAGAAATTTGAGCATCACTTTGCTAGTGTGTGAGATGAGTGCAATTGTGAGGTAGTTTGAACATTCTTGGCATTGCCTTTTTTGGGGAATGAAGTGAAAACTGACCTTTTCCAGTCCTGTGGCCACTGCTGAGTTTACCAAATTTGCTGGCATATTGAGTGCAACACTTTCACAGTATCATCTTTTATAATTTGAAATACCTCAACTGGAATTTCATCACCACCACTAGCTTTGTTCATAGTGATGCTTCCTAAGGCCCGCCTGACTTCGTACTCCAAGATGTCTGGCTCTAGGCAAGTTATATATTCATTTGACAAAGTAAGAATTTTTCTTATTGTGTTCTGTTTTGTGTTTATCCCCTAGCCCTTATTTTATTTTTTTGTATAAAACATTAAAATCATTTTTAGTCAAAATTATACAAAAGCCATACTGAGATATTATCATCCTCACCCTCTCACTTTAACCTACTCCCTGTAGATCATCAGTCTCATTCATTTCTGCTTTCTTCCTCCTGTTTTTATTTTTTAAAAAAATAAAATATGTATATATTAATTTTTCTTATTTCTTATATAAAAAAATTTACACTTTTCTCTTTTTCATTTTATAACATGTAAGAAGTCACTGTACCCATTCATGAAATTATTTCTCATTCTTTCCCACAATTTTTTAGTTCCTCATCATTTGAATGTACTAGAGTTGATTCTTAATGGGATGAAGAAATGTTATTCCAAAGCAGCATTATTCTAAATTAATGCTCTATATTGATGTGTAAATAACTGATGTAAGGCATCTCAAAACTATTTTCAGAGAACTGGATTGCATTTAGTCTGACTTCTGTCATTCATATCTGAGAAGCTCCTGAAAAGCAGAGAGATAACATGGAAAAAGAAGTTCCCTTACTGGAATCGCCAAGAGAACCAACTTGCCCTGCTCTTCTGGTTTGCTGGGTCAGCAAGTTGGTTACAGTCTGTCTACCTTGATAACACACAGATTACATAAATTCATGTAAAATGAAAAATAAGATAATTTAAATGTATTAGCAGTTACAGGGGAAAATTGCAGGACTTGTTTGAAGGCTTACTGCTTAACATTGAGTAAGCAAAGTAGAAAACTTAAAAAAAAAAAAGCTTGAAACAACAGCAAAACAATATATAGTATTTGAAAGCATTCTCTAGTACCCACAAGAATGGAAAACAGTTTTGAAAATGAGTGAATGTAGGAAACAAAGATTGATATTGAATACTAAATATTCTCCATCAAATTCAATAAAAAAATATTTTATGAAAGTAGAGATAAAATATACGATGAATCAGTTCAGATCAGTCACTCAGTCATGTCCGACTCTTTGTGATCCCATGGACGGTAACACGCCAGGCTTCCCTGTCTGTCACCAACTCTCGAGCTTACTCAAACTCATGTCCACCGTGTTGGTGATGCCATCCAACCACCTCATCCTGTGTCGTCCCTTTCTCCTCCTGGCTTCAGTCTTTCCCAGCATCAGGGTCTTTTCAAATGAGTCAGTTCTTCGCATGAGGTGGCCAAAGTATTGGAGTTTCAGCTTCAGCATCAGTCCTTCCAATGAATATTCAGGACTGATTTCCTTTAGGATGGACTGGTTGAATCTCCATGCAATCCAAGAGACTCTCAAGAGTCTTCTCCAACACCACAGTTCAAAAGCATCAATTCTTTCATGCTCAGCTTTCTTTATGGTCCAGCTCTCACATCCATACATGCTACTGGAAAACCCGTAACTTTGACTAGACAGAACTCGATTGACAAAGTAATGTCTCTGCTTTTTAATAAGCTGTCTAGCTTGGTCATAGCTTTTTTTCCAAGAAGCAAGCATGCTTTAACTTCATGGCTGTAGTCACTATCTGCCATGATTTTGGAGCCCCCAAAATAAAGTCTGTTACTGTTTCCATTGTTTCCCCATCTATTTGCCATTAAGTGTTGGGACTCTCAGATGCCTATTGCATGAGAGGAATTAAATTTACATATGTTCACACATACAAATATGAAAAAAAAAATAGGAGAATGTGAGGTTGTAACTAGAATGGATCAAGATTATTTTCTGTGGAGTTTTAGCCTGCTAGGAATTCAAGATTTAGGGCCATATTTAATCTCAGAAATTAGAATTACAAGGAAACTCATACATTTTGGGTGGTAATTTGTTACTGTAAATTCCAACTTTAATCTTTGTAAAATTTCCTACTTGAGGAAAAAGAAAATACAAAACAGTGTCATACAAGTGCTCCGGCCTGGTGCACTGGGAAGACCCAGAGGAATCGGGTGGAGAGGGAGGTGGGAGGGGGGATCGGGATTGGGAATACATGTAAATCCATGGCTGATTCATATCAATGTATGACAAAACCCACTGTAAAAAAAAAAAAAAAAAAAAAACAGTGTCATAAAATCTTCTTATTTGCATGTTGGCAAATATGACCTAAGTTCAGTTCAGTAAATCACTCATGTCTGACTCTTTGTGATTCCATGGACTGTAGCACACCAGGCTTTCCTGTCTTTCACCAACTCCTGGAGCTTGCTCAAACTCATGTCCATTGATTTGGTGATGCCATCCAACCATCTCATCCTCCGTCATCCCCTTCTCCTCCTGCCTTCAGTCTTTCCTAGCAGCAGGGTCTTTTCCAATGAGTCAGTTCTTTGCATCAGGTGGTGAAAGTATTGGAGCTTCAGTTTCAGCATCAGTCCTTCCAATGAATATTCAGGGTTGATTTCTTTTAGAATTGACTGGTTTGATATCCTTGAAGTCCAAAGGATTTTCAAGAGACTTCTCCAACACCACAGTTCAAAAGCATCAATTCTTTGGAGCTCAGCTAATATAAACTCACCTTCAGTCAAACTCATAAATGAAGAATTTGGGCTGTGAAAATGGCAAAAAGAGTGAATTAGTCAATGAGATCATACTTATGTAAAGACTGCAGTGTGAAGGGTTTACATATTTGGAAGATATCTATTTTTTCATTTCATGATGGGATTTCTTTTCTAGACTAAAACAGACTCCGAAATATCAACCTGAACAAGAGCATTCTCAATTGTTGTATCAGTTTCAAACCATCTTTTGGAAGACCTTCTATTGAGAGTGACCAAAGCAACTGGGATTTTACTTCTGCTGGCATGTCAAACGTAATCAAAAAAGTTTTTAAAATCATTGAAATCTTAGAATTCATAACAGGAATTTGCTGAAATGGATTCATTGCACTAGTACTCTGTGCTGACTCTCTCAAAAGCAAGAATATCTCCTTGTTTGACTTGATCTTAACATGCTTGGCCATCTCCAGAATTGGCATGATATTTATAATTTTCTTGGATGGCATTAGAATAGTGTTCTATCCAGGAATATTTGAAAGTCATCAAGTACTAGAAGTAAATTTTTATTTCTTCTGGAATCTGAGCAACTCCTTAGGTACCTGGTGTGCTACCTGCCTCAGTGTCTTCTACTTCCTCAAGCTATCTAATTTTTCCCGCCCCTTCTTTCTCTGGCTGAAGTGCAGAAGAAGTAGAGTTGTTTTTACCATTCTGTTGGGATTCTGTCTTTCTTTGATTTTAATTTTCTGAGCATAAGTTTTCATACATTTGGAGTCGGTGACCATTTAGAAATAGAAAACAACTTGACCTGGAAAAAATATGCATAAAATCCAGTCCTATAAGCAGTCAAATTCTCCTCCACCTAGGATCTCTCATTCCCTTGGCTGTGTCACTCATTTTATTTTTCCTGTTAATCTTTTCCAAAACATACCAGGCAGATGACACATCATGCCAAAGGAGCCAGAGACCTCAACACAGGGGTTCTTGTGAGAGCCAGAAATACTTTGACTTCTTTCATCATTTTCTTAGTTGTGGATTATTTGGCTACATTCTTGTTAACTTGGTCCTGTTTCACCCTAGAAAATGAAATGACTTTTATTGTTATTAAGTCTGTAGCATTTTTCTATCCTTCAATTCACCCTTTTATTTTGATTCTGGGAAATGGAAAACTGAGACAGACTTCTGTGAATCTGCTAAGGCAAATTGAATCCTGCATCAAGAGAATGTAATTCTTCACTGCACAGAGGAACAGGGAGGAACCATTTATGTTCTGAGGAACAACAAGTCACTGAGTGTCTCCTACTTTATACCAGTGTTTTCATACTGTATTGGATAGAAGTTTTTGTAAAAATCTTCATTGACCTGTTGACATAAGATACAAGAGAAATGTTTCCTTGTATTCCATTAACTATCCTTGTCAGTTTGACTTAGTTATTTAATTTAAGCCTCATGATATTGTAGAGAATATTTATTATTTTATCATTTTCTATGGTGAAGATACTGAGGGTCATCTTATATAAATGACCTTACAAAGTGTTAGCATTAGGAGTCAAACTCAATTCTTCTGGCTAAAAAATAAAAGAGTAGGTGAAAAAAGAACGAACTATACCCTTTTGCTTTTTAAACTATACCCTTATTATTAGCTCTTGATTCTATTATTATTAAATGGTCTGCTACACTGCTATATGATATTTTTTATTAATTAATCATTGGTTGTTAAGGAAGAGGAAAAATTTATAAAGGGTAAATTTTAAATAAAACTACTTAATCAGTGGGAGATATTGTGCTTTACTATTCAATGAAAATTCTAAGATGTAAAGAAATATGTAATTATCTAATTGTAGCAGAGTCAAAAGTATATGTTTTCTTGATCTTTTTAATAAAAATAGCAAATTTTCTGAAAGTGACAGTGGGGAATTAGTGCCATGAAAGAGGCACTTTTAATCAGTCTGATACAAAATCTGCTAATAGGCGAGTAAAAAACATGAGATTCATTTTTATAAGTCAGAAAATATTAAAATATTTTGTGCTATAAATTAAGGGAAAATTGGAGAGTTTAAACCTTAAACTGGTAGTTTGAAATCCTGACAACACCTGTGTCTGTACACTGACCTTTGTCCCACTTTAGCAAGTAATGCCTTTATGTTTCCACCCATGTAGACCTACTCTTCATTCTCCACAATTCCTCCTACCATAAATATAGTGACCGCTGGAAAATCCTCTGCCATAATCCTCTATGAGATACTTTAGAATATTAAATTATCTTTAAGAATACTGGCCCTCACCTTTAGCAATAAGCAAAAGCCTGAATTCCCATTGAAAATGACAGTGGAAAGAAATCCAGGTGTGTGCTGGCAATCCTGTTACATCCTGGGATCTCTAGCCTTGAAAGAAGGAAGACTGAAGCTGGTGGTAGTTTCACACGCCTTTTCCATAGCTGCAAATACAGGAATCCTACATCAATGTTGGAGTCTGTGTGTGTGTCTAGAGTTCAGGTCGGGTCAATGAATAGCAAACCAGCAGAGATGGTTTTGAAGAAATAGTTATCAAGGTAGCCAAGAGTGTTGAAATGAGTAAATTGTGTGAGGGCTCCTTAGTGCACATTGCAGAACCTGTTAATGGGATGATGTACGATCCCAAAGCCATGTTTTTCTAAATTAACGCTGTATATTAATATGGAGGAACTTGATCCTGTAGTAGTAAAATGCCCCCAAAACTATTTCTCTGTTTGGAGGAAAACTGGGTTCCATTTAGTTTGGCACCTGTAGTGCGTATCTGAGAAGCTCCTGAAAAACAGAGAGATAACATGGAAGAGAAGTTCCCCTATTGCAGTTTCCAAGAGAACCAACTCTGCCTGGCTCTCTTGGATTGCTGGGTAACAAGTTAGTTATCTGTCTAGGTTGATAATACAGGGATAATCTAAATACATATAAAAACAAAAAATAAGATAATCTAAAAGCCACTCAGTGGTTTCAGATGGAAGATGTAGACCTAATTTGAAGACTTACTTACTCTTTGAGACTGCATAAGCAAAGTAAAAGAAAACCAACAAAATCTTTAAGCTAGAAACAATATATAGCATACAGTGGAATGAAAAACAGTTTTAAAAAGAATTACTTCAGAAAACAAAAATTCTAGGGTAATTGTACTAGATATTCTCCATCAAATTCAAGAAAGCA
>NC_057406.1:19961296-20014818 GCF_019320065.1 Cervus canadensis | reverse complement strand
TTCACTATTCTGCTTTAATTTTCACCCTTAGTTTTTATTTTCTTTTGTTTCTTTTACCATAGAGGAGATGGTAAAAACTTAGTTCCTCTACTCAGAAAAAAATTGCATCTATACATCTATATTAAATCTATAGTCATAAAATTTAGCATTCAATTTCATGGTTTTCATAGGCGGTCTTATTTCTTGATGAAGATACCCTGCATGAAAGACTAGGGCTTCTAGACTCTAAAACTAATTCTTGAGCCCACCAGGCTCCCCTGTCCATGGAATTCTCCAGGCAAGAATACTGGAGTGGGTTGTCATTCCCTTCTCCAGGGTATCTTCCTGATGCAGGAATCAAATCCAGATCTCCTGCATTGCAGACAGATTCTTTATTGTCACAGCCACCAGGGAAGCCCCTTGGAGTAAAAAGGCTAATTCAGACTCTACACATGTCTTCTTTTTTATTTTTTAAAAGTTTTTTTTTCATGTTCATATTTGATTTGTTTTCTTGATGGTTTTCAAGTTCATATTTTTATAGCTATTTAAGAGTTGTTAAAGCCAAGGATATGGGTAATTGGCCTAGTACAGAAAACTGAGTGAGTGAGTGGATATTAAAAGATTCTTTTTAACCTGGAATGTAAGACTACATATTAATTGAAAAATAATAGTAAATTGTTTCTCTGTTCAAACCAAAGATAATGATTATGAAATATTGAGTTCAAGTTTCTAGGAAACTAGTATGAATTATAATGTAATATAAGTTGGAATTAATTGATCTTCAATTTTAAATTCATATTGAGTTCTTCCTTTTACCTCAAACTCAGTGGTAATGTTGTATTTCTCGATTTTGTTGGAGGTAAAACGGCTTTTTTTTCAGACTTTTTTTTTTTTCATTTACCTGTATAAACATATAATTATCTCTGATAAAATGATATATTTTAAGCATAATTTTTTTTTCTAATTGCTTCATGTTTGTCCTCCTGGCAAAATTCTGTGCTGTGCTTAAGCACTGAGTCGTGTCTGATGCTGCAAATTCACGGACTGTAGCCTTCCAGTTTCCTCTGTCCATGGGGATTCTCTAGGCAAGAATACTGGGCTAGGTTACCATGCCCTCCTCCAGGGGATCTTCCCAACCTAGGGATCAGACCCAGGTCTCCTGCATTGCAGGTGGATTCTTTACCATCTGAGCCACCATGGAAGCCCTTCTAGTTGGGAATGAATTAGATGAATTAAATTAAATTCTAATTTCATTTCTACTTGTATTTCTGACTTTAACGTGAGTACTGTCTAGATCTGGATCAACTTACAACTATAAACTTTGGACACTCAAGTATTATCAAGCATTAAGATTTAGCTTCCCTGGTGGTCAAGTGGTCAATAATCTGTCTGCCAATACAGGGGACACAGTTTCATCTCCAGTCCTGGAGGATTCCACTTGCCAGAGAACAACTTAACCCATGTACCACAACCACTGAGCCCACACTTTAAAGCCCATACTCCACAAGAGAAGTCACCTGAGTGAGAAGCCATCTTGCTGCAGCTAGAGAAAGCCAAAGGGCAGCAAGGAACACCCAGGGCAGCCAAAAAAAACAAAAAGAGATTTAGGCAACAACTAATGGCCAGATAGATACTGTATGAGATGGAAAACAGTAATGCATCGCCATTCTTCCTTATCTTCTATATTAAGAAGTGTGGAGGCCATTTGCTTGCAGATATTTTTACTGTCTTGAAAATTCTTCAATTCATCCAAAAAATAGTAACATTTCTCTCCACAACATGACCATTTACTTTTACATTCCTTTCCTTAAAAACAAGACATATTCCTTAGAGACCGTTCAGAGTGTATCTTGGAAGGAATACTCTGAAACTTAGCTACTGAGGAATCCTTTCTAGTCCTTGTAGAAACATTGATTTTCCTGGCCTTAGGGAGATGACTTATGTCCCTCCAAATCTATGCATAATATTAGTAAAATTCTCTAGCAAATATATCTTAGAAAATTGATGTTTTAGCTCACAACCTCTACAGAGAGCACTTCAGAAGGGAAAACAACTTCTTTGTATTCTCTAGACCAAGTAAAATCTATAGGTATAGGGCTGATCTTAACTTAGCATTGATACACTAACCTAGTACCTGAACTACATACCCATATGAGAGCATATAATAGTGATTAGAGAATGAGCTAAAGGAGATGTAGGATCTTTTGGTAGAAAAAGTATTATTTTGAGAAATGGTGACTTAAAAGAATATATCATGTATACAGAAGAATCTAACCACTGGGAAAGACTGAGTATGTTTTTCTGAAATTAAATAAAATGAAAGTTGGACTCCACAATTGGCTGAGTCTAAAATAACATCCAAATTGAGCAGGCTATCCGTTGATTGAGAGAAGCAGAGAAGAAGCTTGTCTGTCTCAGTCTCATATCTACATACCTCTATTAAGTTGTCTTTCTTTGAAAGTCTTGTTTTTAAACGCAGAATTTTCTTGTATTCTATTGTCCAGTGGGGGGTCTGGTAATCAACTCTGGAAAACTTTACTGTACATCATTAGCTCTAGGAAAACATAACATGGGGCAGACTAACAGGCATAATTTAAATATTCATATGTCAGTTAAAGTTCAGGCGTTTTATTCCTGTGCTTTTTAGTGAGATAAGACTATAAAGGAAGATAAAAATTACATCATAAAAAAGCCTAAATTTTGGGATGCTAAGGTATTTGAATTTTTAAGGTAAAGCTTGTGATCTCAACGCTAGCAATGACTACTCTGAAAATAATGTGAAGAAAAATGTTCCATTTACAATAACATCAAAAATAATAAATATTCAGGAACACATTTAACAGAGACATGTGAAATATATACTTTAAAAACAAAATCCTAAAAATTAAAGACCTAAATAAATGCAAAGATATCTCACATTTCCCTTATGTCACATATGAAAATTAACTTAAAATGGATCAAGCATACACATGAATAAGTTAAAACTATGATATTAGATAACATAGGTGAAAGTAGTGGTCCTGAATTAGGCAATGGTTTCTTAGATATGATACCAAAATCCCTTGTTTTAGAATAGCAATATTTATTTACCTCTTATATTATAGTGGTATAAAATTAGAGTCAATTGCCTACAATTCACATGGTGATCATATTGTTGCATAGAGAGAAAGACTCTCCTATAATCATTATTTAGGAAGGTTTGTTGTCCCATTTAAAAAAAAAATTTATTGATGGATAATTGCTTTATGGAATTTTGTTGTTTTTGTCAAATCTCAACACGGATCAGCCATAGGTATACATACATCCCCTCCCTTTTGAACCTCCCTCTCGTCTCCTTCCCCATCCCACCCCTCTAGGTTGATACAGAGCCCCTGTTTGAGTTTCCTGAGCCACACAGCGAATTCCCGTTGGCTATCTATTTTACATATGGCTGATTTTACACTTCATATTCTACCCCAAAATCTATTCCTATTTTCACTAGGCTAAGAGAGAGACAAAATATAAGCTATATTTGTATTAGAAGTTTGAAATCATTATGTGCCTTTCTGGAAATTTGTTATTGGAGAGGACCTACTCTGTTCTGGTATTTGGGTAACTAGAAAAAAATGGAAGTAATCTTTTAAAATATTAACATTGATCTAAATAATTCATAATGATTTTAGTTTCTTAGTTTAAACGTGGTGTTTTTAGGATTTAGGATGATATGGAAAAATATTACTTTAAGAATAATTAGTGAGATAATAAAAACTGGGGTGTGTTTATTTCAAAAACCTTAGAGAAGAGATTCTACCACCTCTTATAGCATTTGGTTTAAGCAAGCTCAAGAATTATTTTTCTCAATAAGGTGTTTAAGTTTCCTAAAGTATATCTTTGAGTTATGAAATCAGAAAATACCTATGCATATATTTAATTTTCCCTACAATTATTTTGTAATGTATACTTTGCACAATCTCAGGATAACCATTCAATATTTAGGCTATATGCACATATTAAAATAAGAGCTCTATTCCATAATAATATGAAATTTTAGAGGTACTGACGATCAGTAAAATGAAAAGTTCAATCATAATCTTTCAAAACTTGACTTACGTGGAATAAAAGTTATCACTCTCACCATAGACAAAACAGATGTTTCCCAAGATCACAACAATGAGCTTCACTCAAGGTGACAGTGAACCTGTGAGAAGAGAATAGGAAACACTGATAAAGGAGTGATGGAGATAGTTGTTTTAGAAGGGCAGAAGATGCCACATCCATGGAATTCATAAACATAAAGGTGGACCCGAAATCCACATGTACCATTGTAATACTCCTCTCAGAGTATACTACTGCATTTTCAGCGAATGTAACGCTTCACGAGTTGTAGATCAAAGGCGACAAATTACAGTAACGACAGAACAGGTAGTCCTGGAGGAAGGCACGGCACCCCACTCCAGTATTCATGCCTGGAGAATCCCCATGGACAGAAGAGCCTGGTGGGCTACACTCCACGCGGTGGCAAAGAGTCAGACACGAGTGAGTGACTAAGCACAGCCCAGCACACATGTCATATTAGAATATTGTGTTTCAAACTTCAGCTCGGAGCCTCATTAATAAAAGCATGTGAGTGAGTAAATGCTTTACACCCACAGTGGCATTTCCTCTCATGTCATTGAGGATAGTGAAAAACATTTTGAAAGTTTAACTCCACGTAGGTTTTCTCCTGCTCAGTTGCTGAACTTGATCTTTTCAGGATCTTACCTCTCATTTGCTGTCTCCTGGAGTCCTTAACCAGACTCGGTTCTGAGTAGCTTTCCTTTTGGTTCTTCATCTCTGTGGCTGTTTAATGTCAAGAATGGTGCTCTATGGAAACTTGACATAAGTAGTTAATACAAGGTGTATAAAATCACAAGAAGCCTTGAAAGGTTCACCTGGGTGATGTGTGAGACCAGTAACAGCACTCATTCTGCAGCTGAACAAGTCCAAGTTTAGTTCTCATTTCCGTAGACCTTTAGACAACTGTTTCATGATAGAGTAAGTAATTTTAAAAATTGTATTCTATGCTTAATAACCTAAAGGGGTGGGAATGGGCTGGAGGTGAGAGGGAGATTCAAGAGGGAGGGAACATATGAACACCTATGGCTAATTCATGTTGATGAATGACAGAAATCAAACCAATATTGTAAAACAATTGTCAATCAATTAAAAATAAAAAATATTAGAAAAATAATATTCTGTTTGACATAATGTTACTTCTTTATTGGAACAATGAATATTAGCAGATTAATGAAAAAGTTCATGAATAGCAATATCCTGATCAATCTAAAGTCATCTTTCACAGATACATTTTAAAACTGCTGTAATAACTGTGTTAAATTAAAATGCCATATTGGAAAAAATGATGCACCAATTACAGTGATAATTTTAAAATCCATTAAAAGTTAAAGACAGCTTTCTAAGGATGAGGGAATTGCAGTATTGCCATATATAGTACTTTCTGCACTAAACTACTTAAATTAGGACATTCATTTATGAAAAGGGAATGAGATACTATCAAATAATTTCTCTTTTGAGTGATTGTGGAGCCTGGCTAGGAGAATTTTGAGCATTACTTTGCTAATGGGTGAGAGGAGTGCAATAGTGTGGTAGTTTGAGCATTCTTTGGCATTGCCTTTCTTTGGAATTGGAGTGAAAACTGAACTTTTCCAGTCCTGTGGCCACTGCTGAGTTGTCCAAATTTGCTGGCATATTGAGTGCAGCACTGTCAGAGCATCATCTTTTCGGATTTGAAATAGCTCAACGGGAATTCCATCACCTCCACTAGCTTTGTTCATAGTGATACTTCCTAAGGCCCACTTGACTTCACATTCCAGGATGTCTCGCTCTAGGTCAGGGATCACACCATTGTGGTTATCTGGATCATGAAGATCTTTTTTGTACTGTTCTGTGTATTCTTGCCACCTCTTCTACATATCTTCTGCTTCTGTTAGGTCCATGCCATTTCTGTCCTTTATTGAGCCCATCTTTGCATGAACGTTCTCTTGGTATCTCTAATTTTCTTTGAAGAGAACTGTAGTCTTTCCCATTCTGCTGTTTTCCCGTATTTCGTTGCACTGATCCCCGAGGAAGGCTTTCTTATCTCTCCTTGCTATTCTTTGGAACCCTGCACTCAAATGAGTATATCTTTCCTTTTCTCTTTTGCCTTTCTCTTCTCTTCTTTTCTTAGCTATTTGTAAGGACTCCTCAGACAGCCATTCTGCCTTTTTGCATTTCTAAAAAATAAGAAATTCCATATATACATGTTAATATACTACACTGGCATTTCTCTTTCTGACTTACTTCACACAGTATAAGGCGGCTCCAGTTTCATCCACCTCATTACAATTGACTCAAATGCTGGTAAAAGTGGTCAACCACGTGTAAAAGAATGAATCTAGAACAGTGTCTAACACCACACACAATAATAAACTCAAAACGGATTAAAGATCTAAATGTAAAACTAGAAACTATAAAACTATTGGACAAAAACAGAGCCAGAACACTCTTTGACATAAATTACAGCAAGATCCTCTATGACTCACCTTGAAGAGTAATGGAAATAAAAATACAAATGGGACCTAATTCTACTTAAAAGCTTTTGCAGAACAAAGGAAACTATAAGCAAGTTGGAAAGGCAGGCTTCAGAATGGGAGAAAACAGCAGCAGATGAAACTGACAAAGAACTCCAAACTATACAAGCAGCTCATGCAACTGTATACCAAAAAAGTGAACAACCCAATCAGAAAGTGGGCCAAAGAACTAAACAGACATTTCTACAAAGAAGACATACAGATGGTGAGTAAACACATGAAAAGATGCTCAACATCACTCATTATTAGAGAAATGAAATCAAAGCAAAAACCAGAATGAGGTATCATCTCACACTGGTCAGAATGGCCGCCATCAAAATGTTGACACGCAATAATAGCTAGAGAGGGTGTGGAGCAAAGGGAACCCTCCTTCACTGTTGGTGGGAATGCAAACTGGTACAGCCACTATGGAGAACAGTGTGGAGATTCCTTAAAAAACTGGAAATAGAACCAGTCCAGTATTCTTAACTGGAGAATTCCATGGACAGAGAAGCCTGCTAGGCTACAGTCCATGTGGTCTCAAAGAGTTGGACACGACTGAGCGAATGAGCACACACAATTATATTTCAATTGTTTTTGAAAAAATATTCATTATCAGAAAAAATAATACAATTCATTTAAACTTTTATACAATCAGAATATTATTTCCATTTCATAAAAGGTCAAGTTACTCACACAAGCATCCAAACTCAGATTTTAATTCTCAAGCTTATGCTTGCAATTATATGCGTTTGGAAACTGGCAACTTTCTGCTCTTATTCCCCATAAGGTTAGTATAACACAGTACGTTCACCAAGTAAATAGTCTTCTATCCTGTAATAGAAAAAAGTGCATAATTCTATTATAGTCTATGAAGACAACTCATGAAACAATGGCATTTTCCAAGTAACTGGAATACAAGATATTTTAAAATGGTTAATTATGTCTTTAACAAGATTTCAATGAGTTTGTTATTAGGAAAATGGACTACAGAGTAGCCTATTTTTCAACATTGATATCAACATTTTATTAACTTTCAACATCTTCTTTCAGCTTTCTATAATTTGACTAAAACAAATGCATTTATATTGTTTTTAAAAATTTCTCTTTATGTACTTTTCCTCCTCTATATAGCAATCTTTTAAAAAAAACTTATTGTAGTTTTCAAGTTGAACCATTTAGCCACATCCATGGATGACCGCGACCTTCACAAGAGACTGTAATCCATGATATAATTGATAGGGATATCAGAAATTTCTAGCCCCAAATAAAGAATTTTCACTTGAACAGTTTTTAATGAAATGTTTTCATTAATTTTTAAAAGGTAAGTAAAGATGTGCTTTTTTTATAGGGTCTTTCATTCTTTAACATGCTATAAATGAGCATGTTAGATTCTAATGTAACACTAAAATACAAAAAGTTGAAAGCTGGAAGCTTTTAATATTGCCATAAATATTAACCAATGTCTCTACTTTTGATTCAAAATTAACTTAAACATTTATACTTATCGGTTTCTCTGTTTTCTAATGTTAATGAGGAAAATTCTTTTTTTTTTTTTTGAGGGCCATTTACAAAGGGAAATTTACAAAGACATGAATTAATTGTAGAGATCCCACAGAAGAATTCACCTTGTATAACAACTTGGGGATATTGACAGCTGTGAATTGTATCTAACATTAAGCCTGAGGGATAAGAAGGAGTAATTGACCTGGCTGTAGGGGGTGGCACAGGTAAGCCTTTCCTCCTGTGTTGAGAAAAATCATGTGGGCAACACAGGTGAGCCTTACAAGGGGGTCCATGAGAACACCTGCTAACAAGGAGCAGAAGAACTGGAAATCACCAAACATGCATTAATGGTTTAAAAATGTAAATAAAGTATCATAAAGTCATATTCCATTGTTTAATGGAGTATTAATAGATATTAGACAAACTACAAATATTAATATTTGTATACAATACAAATTCTATAATAATACAAATATCACTAGACAAACTACAAATATGTACGAAAACACAAGTGAATTCTAACAAAGATAATATGGACTGAATCAAGCCTTTAACAAAGTATTGGAAACGTGTAATATTTTATCATTTCCTCTTCATTATCTATATAAAGCAGAATAAAATTCTAAGTAGTGCAGGACATCAAAGTCGCATTCAACACTTTTTTCCACAAATGAATAGAATAGCAATCATTGGAATATGTAAACTACTCTTTTGGACAACAACCACAGGGAAATTCTGGAGAAAGATTGTGAATTACTGTTCAAAGCCAATTTGAATTTTAAAAAATAGAAGTTAACTTACATGTATGCATAGATATAAACAGGTATGTATGTATGTATGTGTATATATATATATATATATATATATATATATATAAAACATATCTATGCACCCTCAAGGATGGTACATAGAAAACAAATCTCACTCATACATTCACAGACAGGGTCAGTCTCTCATACCCCAATTTATGTCTCCATATAAAGCAAACATTATCTTCTCTTAACACATCTTGAAAATCAAGAAATGAAACTTCTATTTTAGAATAGCAAAATTATTTGTCTTTTACCATGTTACAGCAGGTGAAAATTGGAGTCATTTGCCAACAATGGACATGGTGATCATACTGTTGCTTAGGGAAAGCACACTCCCATGATCATTCCTTAGGAATGTTTGTTGCCTGATTTTATAAGTTATGTTCTATGCCTTAATCTTTTCTTATTTTCACTAGCCTAAGATAGGGACAAAATACAAGTTGCATTTACATCAGAGATTTAAATCATTATGTACCTTTCTGGAATCTTGCTATCGGAGAGGAGTTATTCTGCTCCTTCTTCCGCTTTGTTGATTACACCAAAGCCTTTGACTGCGTAGATCACAACAAACTGTGGAAAATTCTTCAAGAGATAGGACTACCAAACCACCTGGTCTGTCTCCTGAGAAATCTGTATGCAGGTCAAGAAGCAACAGTTAGAATTGGACAAGAAACAACAGACTAGTTCCTAATTGGGAAAGGAGTACATCAAGGCTGTATAGAGTCACCCTATTTATTTTACTTATATGTAGAGTACATCATGAGAAATACTGGGCTAGAAGAAGCACAAGCTGGAATCACAATTGCTGGGAGAAATATCAATAACCTCAGATACGCAGATGATACCACCTGTATGGCAGAAAGCGAAGAACTAAACAGCCTCTTGATGAAAATGAAATAGGAGAGTGAAAAAGCTGGCTTAAAACTTACCATTCAAAAAGTGAAGATCATGGCATCCAATCCCATCACTTCACGGCAAAAAGATGGGGAAACAATGGAAACAGTGAGAGACTTTAGTTTTTTGGACTCCAAAATCATTGCAGATTTGACTGCAGCCATGAAATTGAAAGATGCTTACTCCTTGAAAGGAAAGCTTTGACCACCCTAGACAGCATACTAAAACAGAGACATTACTTTGCTGACAAAGATCCATCTAGTCAAAGCTTGGTTTTTCACTAGTCATGTATGTAGTGAGAGTTGGACCATACAGAGAGCTGAGCACTGAAAAATTGATGCTTTTGAACCATGGTGTTGGAGAAGACTCTTGAGAGTCCCTTGGACTGGGAGGAGATCAAACCAGTCCATCCTGGGGAAAATCAGTCCTGAATATTCATTGGAAGGACTGATCCTGCAGCTGAAACTCCAATACTTTGGCCACCTGGTGGGAGGAACTGACTCATTGGAAAAGACAGTGATGCTGGGAAAGATTGAAGGCAGGAGAAGGGGACAACAGAGGATGAGATGGTTGGATGGTGTCACCGAGTCAATGGACATGAGTTTGACCAAGCTCTGGGAGTTGGTGATGGACAGGGAAGCCTGGCATGCTGTGGTTCTTGGGGTTGCAAAGAGTTGGACTTGACTGAGTGAATGAACTGAACTGAAACGTGACAAAACCATTACGGTTTTTACGGATGTTAAACAGACAGTAAAGCTGTATTACAAAGCCATTTTACTATCTATATGAAATAGAATGTCTAGAAAATGCAAATTACCAAATGTAGTACAACAACTATAAACCTGTATAACCTTAACATGTGTTAAATATATTAAGTTCACTGTGTAAACCTTCCTGCAAGAAATTCTAGGAGCTCTAATGGTAACAGCAGCGAATAATAACACTTAAAACTATGCCAGGTCTTCCACCATAAAACAGAGACTTCCATAGAGCCTTGATAACAAAACATGTCAAGTTACACAATATTAATGGATTCAGTCCAAACTCTTTGTGATAATGGATGAAAAAAAACCATCCTAGTCTAAATATGATATATGCAGTGATTTTTCAAAGGAGGAAAATACAGAATGATTTTTGTTGTTTTCTTCCAGGAATGTTTAATTGGTCAACATTGAAGGAAAGAGATATTTCAAAAACATTTAAAAATTTTCTCTTTCTATTGAAAGGAATATAGTAAAATGGTAACATGACTGGTTGCATATAAAACCCACAGGAAAATTGTGAATAATATGGATTTGCTTTCATGTTAGAAAGGTATATGAAAAAACCCCCCAAAACACCTCCTATTTGAGCATGAAATATTGAAATATTTTCCCCCAGTATAGGAAGGATACTTATAAGACCTTTACTGCACCATCTGTTCAACATTGGAAATAAAAGCCAATTGGGTAAAAGTAAGTCAAAATCATGGAAAACAGGAAAAAAGCAAAGAATAATAAGAAAAAGTTATTGCACCTGGAGGGAAGAAATAAAACGTGATTTTTCAGAGATGCACTATCTATTTATATAAAAAATCCAGAGGAATATATATTTGAAATGATAAAATTAATACATATAATCAGAGAAGTGATTGGGCACAATTGTATTTGCAGCAACAACTGCTACAAATTTAAAAACAAAATTGCTATTTAGAAAAGCATGGCTATGAAATGTCCATATTTGTGTGAAATTTCAATATTGGAAACCATAAAATATTATAGGGGGATTTCGCTGGTGGTCCACTGGTTCAGATTACCTGCTTCCCAGTGCAGGGATTGGGCATTCGATCCGTGTTCACTGAACCAAGATACCACATGCTGAACAGGGTCACACAAATAAACAAATAATAAAAATTGATCAATAAAATAGGGAGAATTTAAAGAAAACCTAATTGATTGGAAGGATAAAGCATGATATTGACTGGAAGAGTCAATATTGTAAGATGATTATTTCAGAAATTATATTAAAGATTAAATGCAGTCCCAAAGCAGTTAGTTTTTAAAAACTTTATTGAGGTATAATATACAGGCATAAAATTTATCTATTTAAAACATATAAATCCATGATTGTAAAATTATTCACAGTTTACAGCTGTCACTACTATCAAAATCTAGAAAGCTTTCATCAGTAATCAGTTTGCAGTCTTTTCCTATTCCCATCTCTTCACAACCCTTAGTAATCACTAATCTACTTTTGGTCTCTCTACTCCTGTTTTTGATATACATGGAAATGGGCTCATACAATATGCAATCTTTTAGAAGTTTGAATGCCATAAACATACTGTTGAGCAAAAAAAGTGAGACACAAAAGTAATGATACCTATATTTTTGAATGTGTGTATGATATTTCAATGGGGTTTCCCAGGTGGCCCTCGTGGTAAAGAAACTGCCTGCCAATGCAGGAGATGAGGGTTTGATCCCTGGGTCAGGAAGATCCTCCAGGGAATATGAAATGCTAGCCCACTCCAGTAGTCTTTTTAAAAAATTAATTAATTTATTTTAATTGGAGGATAATTACTTTAAAATATTGTGGTATTTTTCTCATACATCAACATGAATCAGCCATGGGTGCATGTGTGTTACCCCATCCAAGAACCACCCCTCCCACCTTCCTTCCTGCCCCATCCATCTGCGTTGTCCCAGAGCACCAACCCTGAGTGTCCTGCTTCATGCATCCAACTTGCAGTGGTCATCTATTTTATATATGGTAATATACATGTTTCAATGCTATTCTCTCAAATCATCCCACCCTCGCCTTCTCCCACATACTCCAAAAGTCTGTTCTTTATATCTGTGTCTCTTTTGTTGCCTTGCATATAGGATCATTGTTACCTTCTTTCTAAAGCCCATATATATGCATTAACATAGTGTATTGATGGTTCTCTTTCTGATTTAGTTCCCTCTGTATAATAGGCTCCAGTTTGATCCACCTGATTAGAACTGATTCAAATGCTGGGAAAACCGGTCAACCATATGTTAAAGAATGAAACTGGAACACTTTCTAACACCATAAACAAAGATAAACTCAAAATGGATTTAAGATCTAAATTTAACACCAGAAACTATTAAAACTCTTGGAGGAAAACAGAGGCATAACACCCTCTGACATAAATCACAGCAAGACCCACCTTGCAGAGGAATGGAAATAAAAACAAAAATACAAATGGGACCTAGTGAAACTTAAAAGATTTTGCACAATGAATGTGAAAAGAAACACCAACATTAAGAAGAAACAAGGAGATCACATGAACAACTTGATCTTCTGCTTCACAGAACCTCAAAAAGAAGAACAAGGACCAAATTTAATCAATGGAAGGAAATAACAAAGATTGAAGGGGAAATAAATAGAGACAGAAAAGCAATATACAAGATCAATGAAACTAAGAGCAAACAGAAAACTTGAAAAATACATCATAAATCATATTTCCAGGCATATTCACATAGCATACAGTAGTGGTGTCCCTGCATTCGCCTCTAGACAGGTTGACAACTGGGCGCTTGAAAGGTGGGTGCTGTGATTAGTTGTTCCGTCGTGTCTGACTCTTCGTGACCCCATGGACTGTAGCCCGCCAGGCTCCTCTCTCCATGGGGATTCTCCAGGCATATGAATGAATGTACAAACAATTTATAAGAATTACAAGATAAATATAAAACCAAATGTCTGTCTTGTGAAGTATTGACTTCCTTATATGCTTACTTGACAAATGAAATAAAACGAAACAAAGTAGAAATCCAAGCTTGTGTCAGAAGAAATTAAAAATGAAAAAGGTAAAATTAGGTGAAATTAAAACCAAATGAAGTAGAAGGAAGAAAGCAATAATTAGTGCAAAATCAAAACAAAGGACAAAATTACAATATGGAGAAACAACAAGACCAAATGTATTCTTATTGAATATATTTAATAAAATGGATAAAAAACTCTTGAAAAAAATTGAAAAGGGGGAATTTCCAGGTGGTTCAGTGGTAAAGACTCCATGCTTTCACTGCTGATGGCCCAAGTTCAATACCTGTTTGGGGAAGTAAGACCCAAAAGCCATGAGGTGAGGCAAAAATACTTTTTTTTGTTTTTAAAGAAGAATCAAATCTTTTACAAGTATAATAAATAAAGGGATAATGTATAGTTTTTACAGATATTAAACAGATAAAAAGCAATATTATGAATACATTTTAGTGTCCATATAAAATAGAAAAATCCTAAAATCCAAATCACCAAAATAAAGCACAGCAAATAGAAACCTGAGTAAACCTAACATATATTGTAAAACATTAAGTTCATTATATAAACCTTTCTACAGAATAGTTCTAGATGCTCAGATGGCATTGGTAGTGAATAATAACACGTAAAAATGTAGCAGTACTCTTTCACAAAGTTTCAGGTAAAAGAAAAAGAGAAATACTTCCTAATAATAGCTTTTGTAACAACCTGTCAAGTACGTAACATAACTGAAAACTCAGTTAAAGCTCTTTGTGAACCTAGATGAAGAAAAATAGCTTAATCTAGATATAGCATATGCATTGATTTTTTAAGACAACGGGCAACACAGATGATCACTGTGATTTTATTTCAGAAGTGCAAGATTGGTTTAATATTGGTTTAATGGAAGAAATAAAGGTAATTTACTTCATAATCATTATACAAAGAAAACATTTACCATTCCAACTGATGGAAAATAATGCAAATGTAACATCAACATCAACTGATTATAAAATTTGTTTGAAATATGAGAATATTATGGTTTCACATGAGAAAAGATATGATGAAAAATACCTTAAGATAAATGTCATATTTAAGGATGAACTATTGAAATCTCTTCCTTGACTAAGAAGAGATAGATACAGAATCTTTACTGTACCTTCTATTCAACTTTGGAAATTAAATTGTAGCCTATGAACATAAGTCAAGAAAAAAAAATAATTGCACCTGAAAAAAAGACATGAACAACTATTATATATATACTAATCTCATATAAAATCCATAAGAATAAATATTTGAAATGATGGACTTAATACAAAAAGTCAGAGAACTTATTGACTATAAGACCAACATGTAAACCTCAATATATTACTCTTTACTGCACCAAAAATTACTAAAATTTTTAAAATAAGAGTGTCATTTACAAAATCATGACTATGAAACACCCAAGTATATTTAACATCTCAAAACAGAGAAACACAAAATCTGACAGGGAAAATTTAAAGAAAACCTAACTCATGGAAGGATAAAGCATATCGACTGTAACAACCAATATTTTAAAGATGACTCTCTTTATAAATTATTTTAAATATTAAATGCAATCCCAAGAAGTTTTTATTTTAAACAGATTTATTGAGGTACAATTTGCACACCATAAAATCCATCTATTTAAACTATATAAATCAGTGATTTTAAATATGTTCACAGTTTACAGTCATCACCACTATCAATATCTAGAAAATATTCATCACTGATCAAGTAGCAGTCATTTCCTTTCTCATCTCCCCATAGCTCTTGGTAATTGCTCCTTTTGGTCCTTGTTCTCAAATATGTAATTTTTTGATATATCATGTAAACAGACTCAGGAAACGTGACATTTTGGAAAGTTTGAAAGCCACAAACATATTGTTGAGTAAAAAAGGCCAGACACAAAAGGAGTGATATCTATACTTTTTGGTGTGCATATTATATTTCAACAGCGTTTTTAAAATTAATTCATTTTTTATTGAAGGAAATTTTTTTGAATTTTTATTTTGAATTTTTATTTTTTTATTTTATTTTGAACCTTTATTTTTATGTCTATTTTAAATTTTTATTGGAGGAATTTATTGAAGGAATGTTTATTGAAGGAATTTACAGAATTTCGATGTTTTCTTTCAATAGTTTTTGAAAACATTATTAAAACAAATAACATAATTCATTTCAAAATTTATGTAATCATAACAATATTTCCTTTTCATAAAAGATAAAGTTACTCAACAGCATCCAAACTCACTTTTTAATTCTCAAGCTTATGCTTGCAATTATATGCATTTGGAGTCTGACAGTCTTCTGCTTTTATGCCCCACGAGGATAGTACAGCACACTTACGTTCATCACGTATATAGTCTGTTATACTGTTATAAAAAAAATGCATAATTCTGTTATATTCTATGAAGACAACTCATGAAGCAATAGTATTAATACGTAACTGTAATAAAAGATATTTTGAAAATGGGTAATGATGTTTTTAATAAAATTTCAGTATGAGTTTGTTATTAGGAAAATGGGCTACAGAGTAGCCTATTTTTGAACATTTATATCAACATTTCATTAACTTTCAACATCTTCTTCAGCTTTCTATAATTCAATGAAAACAAATGTATTCATATTATTAATATTTCTTTATTTTTCCTCTTCTATACAGCATTCATTTTAAAAACTTACTTTAGTTTGAAAGTTGAACCGTTTAGCCACATCCATGGTTGACCATGACCTTCACGAAAGACTGGAATCCACGATGTAATTGATAGGGACATCAGAAATTTCTAGCCCAAAATAAAAAATTTTCACTTAAATATCATTATGAAAAATTGTTATTAATTTTTAAAATGCAAGTCAAAGGATGAATTCTTTCATAGGACCTTTGGTTCTTTGAACAAAATGAGTATGTTAGATTTTACATCTGACACAATAACACATAAAAGCTGAGTACACCAAAGCCTTGGACTGTGTGGATCACAACTCTGGAAAATTCTTAAAGAGATTGGAATATCAGAGAAATTGGTATTTCTTACCTGCCTTACCTCCCTCCTGAGAAATCTGTATGCAGGCCAAGAAACAACGGTTAGAATCAGACATGGAACAACAGACTGGTTCCAAATAAGGAAAGGAGTATGTCAAAACTGTATACTGTCACCCTGCTTATTTAACTTATATGCAGAGTACATCATAGGAAATGGCAAGCTGAATGAAGCACAAGCTGGAATCAAGATTGCCAGGAGAAATCTCAATAACCTCAGATATGCAGATGACACCCCCCCCCCCTTATGACAGAAAGTGAAGAGGAACTGAATAGCCTCTTGATGAAAGTGAAACAAGAGTGAAGAAGCTGTCTTGAAACTCAACATTTGAAAAACTAAGATCATGGCATCTGGTCCTATCACTTTATGGTAAATAGATGGGGAAACAATGGAAACAGTTACAGACTTTACTTTGTTTGGCTCCAAAATCACTGCAGATGGTGACTGCAGTCCTGAAATTAACACTTGCTCCTTGGAAGAAAAGCTATGACCAACCTAGACAGCATATTAAAAGCAGAGACATTGCCAACAAAGGTCCGTCTAGTCAAAGCTATGATTTTTTCCAGTAGTCATATATGGATGTGAGAGTTGAACCATAAGGAAAGCTGAGCGCTGAAGAACTGATGCTTTTTTTTGTTGTTGTTGGAGGCTAATACTTTACAATATTGTAGTGGGTTTTGTCATACATTGACATGAATCAGCCATGGATTTACATGTATTCCCCATCCCGATCCCCGCTCCCACCTCCCTCTCTACCTGTACCCTCTGGGTCTTCCCAGTGCACCAGGCCCGAGCACTTGTCTCATGCATCCAACCTGGGCTGGTGATCTCTTTCACTATAGATAATATACATGTTTCGATGCTGTTCTCTCAAAACATCCCACCCTCGCCTTCTCCCACAGAGTCCAAAAGTCTGTTCTGTACTTCTGTGTCTTTTTCTGTTTTGCATATAGGGTTATCATTACCATCTTTATAAATCCCATATATATGTGTTAGTATGCTGTAATGTTCTTTATCTTTCTGGCTTACTTCCCTCTGTATAATGGGCTCCAGTTTCATCCATCTCATTAGAACTGATTCAAATGAATTCTTTTTAACGGCTGAGTAATATTCCATGGTGTATATGTACCACAGCTTCCTTATCCATTCATCTGCTGATGGGCATCTAGGTTGCTTCCATGTCCTGGCTATTATAAACAGTGCTGCAATGAATATTGGGGTGCACGTGTCTCTTTCAGATCTGGTTTCCTCAGTGTGTATGCCCAGAAGTGGGATTGCTGGGTCATATGGCAGTTCTATTTCCAGTTTTTTAAGAAATCTCCACACTGTTTTCCATAGTGACTGTACTAGTTTGCATTCCCACCAACAGTGTAAGAGGGTTCCCTTTTCTCCACACCCTCTCCAGCATTTATTGCTTGTAGACTTTTGGTTAGCAGCCATCCTGACTGGCGTGTAATGGTACCTCATTGTGGTTTTGATTTGCATTTCTCTGATAATGAGTGATGTTGAGCATCTTTTCATGTGTTTGTTAGCCATCTGTATGTCTTCTTTGGAGAAATGTCTGTTTAGTTCTTTGGCCCATTTTTTGATTGGGTCATTTATTTTTCTGGAATTGAGCTGCAGGAGTTGCTTGTATATTTTTGAGATTAATCCTTTGTCTGTTTCTTCATTTGCTATTATTTTCTCCCAATCTGAGGGCTGTCTTTTCACCTTACTTATAGTTTCCTTTGTAGTGCAAAAGCTTTTAAGTTTCATTAGGTCCCATTTGTTTAGTTTTGCTTTTATTTCCAATATTCTGGGAGGTGGGTCATAGAGGATCTTGCTGTGATTTATGTCGGAGAGTGTTTTGCCTATGTTCTCCTTTAGGAGTTTTATAGTTTCTGGTCTTACATTTAGATCTTTAATCCATTTTGAGTTTATTTTTGTGTATGGTGTTAGAAAGTGTTCTAGTTTCATTCTTTTACAAGTGGCTGACCAGTTTTCCCAGCACCACTTGTTAAAGAGGTTGTCTTTTTTCCATTGTATATCCTTGCCTCCTTTGGCAAAGATAAGGTGTCCATAGGTTCGTGGATTTATCTCTGGGCTTTCTATTCTGTTCCATTGATCTATATTTCTGTCTTTGTGCCAGTACCATACTGTCTTAATGACTGTGGCTTTGTAGTAGAGTCTGAAGTCAGGCAGGTTGATTCCTACAGTTCCATTCTTCTTTCTCAAGATTACTTTGGCTATTCAAGGTTTTTTGTATTTCTATACAAATTGTGAAATTATTTGTTCTAGTTCTGTGAGAAATACCGTTGGTAGCTTAACAGGGATTGCATTGAATCTATAGATTGCTTTCGGTCGTATAGCCATTTTGACAATATTGATTCTTCCAATCCATGAACACGGTATGTTTCTCCATCTGTTTGTGTCCTCTTTGATTTCTCTCATCAGTGTTTTATAGTTTTCTATGTATAGGTCTTTTGTTTCTTTAGGTAGATATACTCCTACGTATTTTATTCTTTTTGTTGCAATGGTGAATGATATTGTTTCCTTGATTTCTCTTTCTGTTTTCTCATTGTTAGTGTATAGGAATGCAAGGGATTTCTGTGTCAATTTTATATCCTGAAACTTTACTATATTCATTGATTAGCTCTAGTAAGTTTCTGGTAGAGTCTTTAGGGTTTTCTATGTAGAGGATCATGTCATCTGCAAACAGCGAGAGTTTCACTTCTTCTTTTCCTATCTGGATTCCTTTTACTTCTTTTTCTGCTCTGATTGCTGTGGCCAAAACTTCCAAAACTATATTGAATAGTAGTGGTAAGAGTGGGCACCCTTGTCTTGTTCCTGTTTTTAGGGGAAATGCTTTCAGTTTTTCACCATTGAGGGTAACGCTTGCTGTGGGTTTGTCATAGATCAGATCTTGGGCCATAAATCTAGTCTTGGTAAATTCAAAAAAATTGAAATCATTCCAGTCATCTTTTCTGACCACAGTGCAGTAAGATTAGCTCTCAATTACAGGAAAAAAATTGTTAAAAATTCAAACATATGGAGGCTAAATAACACACTTCTGAATAATCAACAAATCATAGGAGAAATCAAAAAAGAAATCAAAATATGTATAGAAATGAATGAAAATGAAAACACAACATCCCAAAACCTATGGGACACTGTAAAAGCAGTGCTAAGGGGAAGGTTCATAGCATTACAGGCTTACCTCAAGAAACAAGAAAAAAGCCAAATAACCTAACTCTACACCTAAAGCAACTAGAGAAGGAAGAACTGAAGAACCCCAGGCTTAGTAGAAGGAAAGAAATCTTTAAAATTAGGGCAGAAATAAATGCAAAAGAAACTAAAGAGACCATAGCAAAAATCAACAAAGCTAAAAGCTGGTTTTTTGGAAAAATAAACAAAATTGACAAACCATTAGCAAGACTCATTAAGAAGCAAAGGGAGAAGAACCAAATTAACAAAATTAGAAATGAAAATGGAGAGATCACAACAGACAACACTGAAATGCAAAGGATCATAAGAGACTACTACCAGCAGCTCTATGCCAATAAAATGGACAACTTGGATGAAATGGACAAATTCTTAGAAAAGTATAACTTTCCAAAACTGAACCAGGAAGAAATAGAAGATCTTAACAGAGCCATCACAAGCAAGGAAATCAAAACTCTAATCAGAAATTTTCCAGCAAACAAAAGCCCAGGACCAGATGGCTTCACAACTGAATTCTACCAAAAATTTAGAGAAGAGCTAACACCTATCTTACTCAAACTCTTCCAGAAATTTGCAGAAGAAGGTAAACTTTCAAACTCATTTTATGAGGCCACCATCACCTAATTACAAAACCAGACAATGATGCCACAGAAAAAGAAAACTACAGGCAAATATCACTGATGAACATAGATGCAAAAATCCTTAAAAAATTCTAGCAAACAGAATCCAACAACATATTAAAAATATCATACACCATGACCAAGTGTAGGGCTTTATCCCAGGAATGCAAGGATTCTTTAATATCTGCAAATCAATCAATGTAATACACCACATTAACAAACTGAAAGATAAAAACCATATGATTATCTCAATAGATGCAGAGAAAGCCTTTGACAAAATTCACACCCATTTATGATTAAAACTCTCCAGAAAGCAGGAATAGAAGGAACATACCTCAACATAATAAAAGAACTGATGCTTTTGATCTGTGGTGTTGGAGAAGACTCTTGAGAGTCCCTTGGACTGCAAGGAGATCAAACCAGGCAAGCTTAAAGGAAATCAGCCCTGAATATTCATTGGAAAGACTGATGCTGAAGTTGAAACTCCGATACTTTGGTCACTTGCTGTGAAGAAATGACTCACTGGAATAGACCCTGATGCTGGAAAAGATTGAAGCAGGAGAAAAGGATGACAGGGGATGAGATGGTTGGATGGCAAACTCAATGGATGTGAGATTGAGCAAGCTCCAGGAGTTGGAGATGGATAGGGAAGCCTGGCAGGCTAGGCTGCAGTCCATGGGGTCTCAGAGTTGGACTTGACTGAGCGACTGAACTGAACTGAACTTAGTTCTCTGAATAGAATGAGCATGTTAAATTCCAAATGTAATACTAAAATCATAAAAGTTGTAAGCTGGAATTTTTAATATTGCAATAAATATTAACCATGTCTGTACTTTTGACTCAAAATTAATTCAAATATCTATACTTATCAGTTCCACAGTTTTCTAATGTTAATAAGGAATTTTTTTTTGAGGACCATTTTATAAAGGGAGTATTTACAAAGACATGACTTAGTTGTACATATCCAACAAATAATACACTTAGTATATCAAAACTTGGGATATTGACAGCTGTGAATTGTGTCTAACATTAAGCCTGAGGGATAAGAAGCTGGAGTAATTAAATAGAATATGTGCAGTAAGGAAAATTCTGATTCAAGTAATTTAGGGTTTTTACTCATGTCAAAACTAATATAACAAGGCTTTAAATAAGTTTCAAGATTCTGTGATGTTCTTTTTTCTGGATACTGTGAGTATATCATTGCATTTCTCTACTATGATACATTCCTCAGAATTTCCATTTTAGAAGAAAATTAAGGGAATAAAATTGAGAAAATAAGTGACATGAGAGCCGAAGATTTAGTTTTCTCAGTCTGACACCATTCTTTGACTAGATAAACCCCAGAGCAATCTATTTCTGTGGAATCCAGTGGATGAGATAAGGGGTCAGAGAATCATTTCTGTCTGTTATTCCCTGCTCAGTTCAACTGTAGACACGGAGACTAATGAAAGACACAAGAAAGAAGAACCCTGCATGCTGGAAAGAGAAAAGTGAAGAGGTTTGAGACTATCCAGTAGCCCTAATCCTCTATAATCTCTAATGACTTCTCCATGATGAGAGAACAAGGTGGGAGGGGCGGGAACAATAATTACGGGTACCTTGTATAGGGGACTTGATGAAAGTGAAAGAGGAGGGTGAAAAAGTTGGCTTAAGGCTCAACATTCAGAAAACTAAGATCATGGCATCTGGTCCCATCACTTCATGGGAAATAGATGGGGAAACAGTGTCAGACTTTATTTTTCTGGGCTCCAAAATCACTGCAGATGGTGATTGCAGCTGTAAAATTAAAAGACGCTTACTCCTTGGAAGGAAAGTTATGACCAACCTAGATAGCATATTAAAAAGCAGAGACATTACTTTGCCAACAAAGGTCTGTCTAGTCAAGGCTATGGTTTTTCCAGTGGTCATGTATGGATGTGAGAGTTGGACTGTAAGAAAGCTGAGCGCCAAAGAATTGATGCTTTTGAAGTGAGGTGTTGGAGAAGACTCTTGAGAGTCCCTTGGACTGCAAGGAGATCTAACCGGTCCATCCTAGTGGAGATAAGTCCTGGGTGTTCATTGGAAAGACTGATGTTGAAGCTGAAACTCCAATACTTTGGCCACATCATGAGAAGAGTTGACTCATTGGAAAAGACCCTGATGCTGGGAGGGACTGGGATCAGGAGGAGAAGGGTACAACAGAGGATGAGATGGCTGGATGGCATCACCAACTTGATGGACATGAGTTTGAGTAAACTCTGGGGGTTGGTCATGGACAGAGAGGCCTGGCGTGCTGTAATTCACGGGGTCGCAAAGAGTCGGACATGACTGACTGACTGACCTGAACTGACTGTATAGGGGACGACAGAGGATGAGATGTTTGGATGGCATCACTGACTCAATGGGCATGGGGTTGGGTAAACTCTGGGAGTTGGTGATGGACAGGCAGGCCTGGCGTGCTGCAGTTCATGAGGTCGCAAAGAGTCAGACTCGACTGAGTGACTGAACTGAATCGTATCCTCCCCACCATCTGATGAGTGACCTGGGCCTCTTACTTCCCAACACCCAGTGCCTAACCTAACTCTAGCAGGTGGCACAGGTCAGCCTTTCCTCCTGTGCTGAGAGAATCCTGTGGGCAACACAGGTGAGCCTTACAAGGGGGTCCATCAGAACACCTGCTAACAAGGAGCAGAAGAACTGGAAATTACCAAACGTGCATTAATGGTTTAAAAATGAAAATAAAGTATCATAAAGTCATATTCCATTGCTTAATGGAATATTAAGAGATCTTAAAATAAGCCAACTACAAATATGTACAAAAACACAAGCGAATTCTAACAAATACAATATTGGCTGAATCAAGCCTTTAATAAAGTGTTTGAAACACTTAATATCTTACCATTTCCTCTTCATTATCTATGTAAAGCAGAGTAGAATTCTTAGTAGTGCAGGACGTCAAACTCCCATCCAATGTTTCTTTTTCCAAACTAATAGAATAGCAATTGTTGGAATATGTAAACCACTCTTTTGGACAACAACCACAATGAAATTCTGGAGAAAGATTATGAATTACTATTCAAAGGCAATTTGAATTTTAAAAAACAAAAATTAACTTACATGTATGCATAGATATAAACATGTATGTATATATATAACATAGCTATATGCCCTCAAGGCTGGTACATATAAAACAAATCTCACCCATACTTTCACAGCGTCAGTCTCTCATACCCCAATTTATGTCTCTATATAAAGCAAGCATATAAAATATCTCCTCTTTACATGTCCTAAAAATCAAGAAATGAAGCTTTTATTTTAGAGTAGCAAAATTATTTGTCTTTTACCATATTACAGCAGGCAAAAATTGGAGTCAATTGCCAACAATGGATATGGTGATCATCTTGTTGCATAGGAAAAAACACTCTCCCTTAATCATTATTTAGGCAAGTCTGTTGCCCGATTTTGTAATTTATCTTCTACCCCTAAATCTTTTCTTATTTTCACTAGCCTAAGGTAGAGACAAAATACAAATTGTATTTATATCAGAACTTTAACATCATTATGTACCTTTTTGGAGTCTTGCTATCGCAGAGGAGTTATTCTGCTCCCGTATTACAGTAGCTACAAAATTAATCATTATAAAAATTAACATTGCTCTAAATAAATCATAATGATTTCAGTTTGTGAGTTTGAAATTCAGTTTATTGTTTAGGATTAGAGTAGTCTGGAATAAAGCTGATTTTACCAAGAAAAATTAATTGGGTAATGAAGATTTGGTGGAAAAAATATTTTAAAAACCTAAAGGAGCAGATTTTACCACCCCTTACCAATCTCAAAAATTAATTTGTGTTTCTCAATAAGATCTTTCAATCTCCTAAAGCATGCTTTTGAGTTATGAAAACGGAATATCCATATACATACTCTCTGTAATTATCTTGTGTCATATGTATTTCACAAATTCCAAATACATTATGCATTTAGTCTAATTGCATATATTTTAATGATAGACACATTCTATAATCTTGTGAAATGTTTACAGAACTGACCATCATTAAAGTGAAAAGTTCCCTTATAGTTTTCTCAAAAATGTACTTACAGGGAGTAACAACGATCATTGTCACCACAGTGGACATGAGGACAAGGCAGATGATTCCCAGGATCCCAGCAATGCACTTCTCTGGAGGTGATGGTGAACCTGCAGGGAGATAAAAGGAGACAGTGAGAAAGGAGTGAAGGAGTGCTGGGGACAGTTGGTTAGATTTTATATACACGAGAACCCATATGAACAGGGATTTATGGATATAAACTTGGACCCCAACCCATTTCTACCACTGTAGTCTTTCTCTAACATATATCACATTTTCAGCGAATATAATGCTGAATGAGTTGTTGATCAAAGACTTCAAATTATAGCAATGCCAGAATTAAAGTAGTCTTCCAATCTCACATTAGAATACCATAACCAACTTTAAACACCCTTTCTCAAAATGAAAAATATGTGAGCTTTTCCCCTGTCTTCCTCCACACCTCTGCACCCCAACTGCAAATCCTAAAACAGTTTTTTTGTGTGACTAGTAAGTGTTTTACCTTTGGAGTGGTAGTTCTTGTCATTCTCACGAAGATTCTGAGAAGCATTTTGAAGATTTAGTTCTGCATATGTTAATTCCTGCTCAGTTATTGAACTGGAACTTTTAGAAATCTTCGGTTTCATCTGCTGTGTCTTTGAGCTCTTGACTGCCTTCAGTTCTACATAAGTTACTCCTTGGTTATTCATCTTTGCAGCTGAGTGAGGTCAAGGACCATGCTCTAAGTGAACTGAGGAATCAGTGGTGTAGATGAGATAAGAACCTTAGTATAATAAGATGGGTGGGGCAAAGAGTTTAGTGTTCACTTTGCAGCTGAACAAATATAAAACCTGCTTCTAAATTCCTCAGTACTTTAAACAAGCCTTTCATGAAAGAATACTTTTTAAAAAAGATATTCTGTATTTGACAATATATTATTGGTTGAAACAATGAAAAGCAATAAATTAGGGAGCAGTAAAAAAGTTCGTGACTAATAATGTCTTCACTGAAGTCAGATTCCATAGAAATATTTTAAAATCATCATGATGCTTGTATTAAAATTAAAATGTTCTATTAACAAGGGAGATTCACCTATATTTATAGTAATTTTGAAATTTAATAATGACTTAAGGACTAAGTTCTTTAAAGATGAGGAGAGAGAATGTTGGCATATACAACAATCTCCTACACTAAATTACACTATTTGGTGACTTACTTTGATGAATGAAAGGGGTGCCAAATGGTCTTTATTTTGAATGGTTGAGGAGGTCTGAGAAATCATTAACAACTGAGGAAATGTTTCCTATATTGTAAAATATCACATGACACACTAATCATATATAAACTAAAAATATGAAAAATAAAACAACAGAAAAAGACTTAAAAATACTTATTTTACAGAAGTTGTTGATCAGTGATTTAATGGCTAATATTTGAACCCACAAAATGAAAAACAGGTATAGGTCATTTATGGAAAACACTGTTGGTTCAAACTTTCAGAAAGATCCTACAGATGTGAAAGTTAGTAAAGGTCATTTTAGTTGTATAAGTGATGGTGATTACTTATGAAAAATCCAGATAACATAACTCAACATAATTCAGACAGTTGATGCAATAGTCAGAAATATCTGGAAATGAATTGCAGCTTTTAAATTTACAAAGTGTGACCTTCAAAAAGTTATTTAGCATCTAGTATCATATTATAATCTAAAATGGAAATAAGGTTATGTAATACATAATGCATGTAACACTGAGCACTCAACCTGGCACTTATAAGTTCTCAATAAATATCAGTTTTAATTATTATTTTAGTCATCATTTCTATGGTACTATTTCTGATTTATATCAGTTAGTATCTTTAATTAGTTTAGCATATCGTTTATATGAAGTTTGATTTAAAAAAAAATACTTTCATTACCTACAATTAAGGTTAAATTAGCCTTTAGGAAGTTACCTCAACTTGATTTTTATTAAAAATTTGGATTGTTGCATTCAATCTAATACATGTATGAGGAATTATATTTGGCCTTTTCTATACAATGAATTCCTTTCCAAGAATCTATTTATAAAGTTTGAGCACAAATATATTAACATATTATTGTACAAAAAACTTACCTTCTACTGATCATAAAATCCAAAACTAATTGTTCCCTGTCATGAGGTCTTTGGGTTCCACTTAATATTATATACAAACCCATTCCTGCCATGTGTATGCACTTGAGTAACATTCTACAGACAATAATTTTTATACTTGGAGAAATGGCCCATCATATTTGATATCTTATGATTGCTTTTACTTCAAATTATTTTTTAAAAAAACAATGTTCTACTTTGATTTTGCCATATATAAACTACTTCAGTTGCATCACATTTAAGATTCATTAGTTCTCACTAAGTGAGATGGTCTAATAGAGAGACAAGAGAGGAGAGACACATACCTTCTGTTGGCCAGAAAGTCGTGCATCCTTTAGTAGGGAGGTCAGGTCACTCTCGTAACCAGCTATAGCTGGATAACAAAAGGAGAAATTTAAAAACATAAATCCAGGACAAGAATAAGCAATGTCTGTGACTTTCACAGACTGCCCTGTGAAGGCTCAGAGTGAAGCAAGAGTGGAAAAAGTTGATTTGTCATCAATGTGTCACTTCAAGTTTGAACAGGAAATTCTCACACTTAGGCTATTTGAAGAGAGTGTAGCTCATCACACACCTCCAGAAAATAGGAGACTTTGGGCTGCATTTAAAAGCACAAATGGATCTCTAAGTGTGTTATTTATATTTTCCATTTTTAAATGCCTCTGAGAAATTGTTATCATATTCTATAAGATCTGAGGAGGTGGAGGTTTAATCACCTATACAGGTATCTTGTTTCCATCTCGGTCACATACACTGAAAACTTAGAATACCTCAAGTTTTACTTTTAAAACTAGGTTGCTATATCTTGGCAGTGGATACACCTTTCCTTCACATCCATTGTTATTTCACTTCTATTGTCATAGAAAATGTTCTAAAAATCATAATCCCATTTTCAACAGGTATTTAAGGATGTTTGTCACTAATTATTCTGCAGAATTGCTACATTTCCAACCATATTGTGTCTGGAACAAAGGCCATCATTGTCAAAATACCACTTCTTTTCTCTGCCCTAGTTCTTATATTCACTTTTATTCTTATGAAATAAAAAATTTAATCCCCAGACTTTCTCTGACAAAAACACATGCCCTTGAAAGAACAAAATAAGAACATTATATTAATAAAATATACCTCCATGACACAGGTTGAAATATTAAATAGTCATTATGTCATTCATGAATTCATCCTCCAATCATGACTAGTTGGATTTTACTAGGAATATTTGATGTAACAACATAGATTCAAGTACTACTATACAGTTCAAGAAAAGATAATTTTTAAAAATATCACCTAATCAAACAATGGCAAGGAGATGAAGAGAAGACTTAAACCACATGATAAATAGAACATTCAAATGAAAATGACAAGAAAGAACATGTAACAATGCTTACATAAGACAAAACAGTCTTTAAAGGAAAGTTCATAATGAAACATAAAGGAAAATATTGTATAATGATAAAAGGATCAATACACGAAGAAGATATTACACTTGCTAATATATGAATCCAATATATTAATGGCTTCCTAGGTGGTACTGATCTAAAGAATCTGCCTATCGACGGAAGAGACACAAGAGGCATGAATTTGATCCCTGGGTCTGGACGTTCCCCTGGTATAGGAAATGACAACACCTAAATACATAAAACAAACACTAATGATATAAAAAGAGAAATTAAAGGGAATACAATAATAGTAGGAGATCTTAACACCCCATTGACACCGCTGGACAGAACTCCCAGATATAAAATCAATAAGATAACCAAGATTCTTAATGACACATTAGAACAGTTGAACTTAATTGATGTCTGCAGAACTTTTTACATTCAAAACCCTCAGAACACACATTCTTTTTAAGTGCACGTGAAACATTCTCAAGGATAGATCACATTCCAGGACACACAACCAGCCTCAAGAAATGTAATGTATAGAAATTATTTCAAACAGCTTTTCTGACCACAACTGTATGTAACTGGAAATAAACCACAGAAAGGAAAAGAAAAAAAAAAGATAATTACATAGATACTACAAACATGATACTAAGAACCAATGGGTAAACGATGACATGAAAGAGAAAGTCAGAAAATACCTGGAGGATGTGAGAGTGATCTGGTTTTGACTTCCGTCACCCCACTGATCCCTGGGGATGATTCAGCTGATCTGGCTGGCTATGTGGGTGGCCCTTTCCTCCCTCATCATTCCATGTGTGTTCCTCTCAAAGCTGCACACTCGGTTGAGGAGGACAACCATCCCTGATAGAGGAGGACTGGTCTTCAGTCAAGGGTATCTAGTGGAACAGATCATTTTGATTCTGATGGTTTTAATGGGCAACTTTCAAAACCATTCAACATTTTAAGCTTTTCAATTATAGTTGCCATGTTTTATTGGAAGCCAATGTCTGTTTCCTCAGACAATTTAAAGAGAACACAAAAAAGACAAAGCAATCTGCCATTATTCAAATCAGTCAACCCAATATTGCAAATATTTACTATATTGCATCATTCAGCTTGGCTATCCTCAGTATGTGCTTAAACATTTAGGGTGATATTTATGTACAGTTTGATATTTTTTATTTTTATCTATGAATCATCAACTAATGTATTTTTAGAGGTTTTGAATTTAGTTACTGACTATTTCCTACCCTCTTGAGTCTGAAAGGCTTCATTTTTCAAGTTTATGTTGGCTGCTAAAATTCACGTTTGGTTTGATCCACGAGACGATGATAAAATTTGGCATGTTAGTTCTCTATGATTCTTGTCTGACAGAGTGTGAAGTAAATGAGATACTGAAACCCCCAGAAACTTTCTGAGTAGGAATATTGAATGTTATTTGATCATTGGCTATCTTTTTCTGACATCATGTCTCTGAAGCCAGTCATAAATATCAACACAGACCTCCTACTCTAAAAGCAGAGGTGAAAGACCGGCTGAGAGAGCTCGTCCTAGCTGTGTTCTGATCAAGTTGTCCTTCAATTGATGAAATCTCAAGGCACAGACACAGATGTTATCAGGCAGTGTGGGCGTGTAATTCTGCTGTCACATTGTTGAACAAAGAGGGATACAGGAGAACTTGCTATAGGTAAGCTATGTAGAAATTTTGGAGGACTCTGGATTGTTGCAGGAAAATATTATCTTGGAATACTTCTTAATTATTTAATATTAATGTTAACTAGAGATGAAAACAATAATGAATCAAAATGAAAGTGGTTAAAAATATATTATGCAGAATATATTCTTTATGTCTCCAGATGTTTTGGGAAATATTTAATTCATTTTTTGATGCTAAATTGTGTGTGTGTGTGTGTGGGTGGGGTGTGGTTTTTCCACAGCTATTGGTATTACCTGCCTGGTTAGCAATAAATTCTCCAATGTTCAAATTCCCTCATCTGCAAATTCAATGCAATATGAAAGTTTAAATGGTTTGGTTTCTATCAACATAAACTTAGTTTTGCATTCATAACTTTGTTTTTATTTTGTGCATATAATACAAGTAGTCAATGCTGAATAAAGCTAAATGAAAATAGTTTGCCTGGAAGTTATTTTATCTATTATAGGATTTACTCTATAATTTGGCATTGTATGAGGGAGAATATTTGCTGAAAATTAAATGGTAGTATATTTATCCATTTTATCATTATTTAATGATTGTTCGAATTCAAATTTCTCAAATTACAAAGTAACTAAATGGTAAAATATTAAGACATTTTAAAAACCCAAGAATCAATCCTAACCTATGAGAAACAAAGTTCTGGCAATGTTTATAGGTCATAAAAATATTTTTCAGGAAAAATATGGGTTTTTATTCCTTTATTTGCTAGTACTTTCAAGCTCCACAGTAATTTATTTTGTATTGAAAGTGGAAGTGAGTGAAAGTGAAAGTCTCTCAGTCATGTCCAACTCTTTGGGATCCCATGGACTATACAGGCCATGGAATTCTCCAGGCCAGAACACTGGAGAATTCCCTTCTCCAGGAGATCTGCCCAACCCAGGGACAGAACCCAGGTTTCGCTCATTGCAGGCAGATTCTTTACCAGCTGAGCCACAAGAGAAGCCCAAGAATACAGGAGTGGGTAGCCTATCCCTTCTCCAGTGGATCTTTCCAACGCAGGAATTGAATCAGGGTCTCCTGCACTGCATGCAGATTCTTTACCAACTGAACTATGAGGGAAGCCCGTACTCATCCTATATTTGGTATTCAGTTCAGTTCAGTTCAGTTCAGTCACTCAGTCGTGTCCACCTCTTTGTGACTCCATGAACTGCAGCACGCCAGGCCTCCCTGTCCATCACCAACTCCCGGAGTTTACTCAAACTCATGCCCATTGAGTTGGTGATGCCATCCAGCCATCTCATCCTCTGTCATCCCCTTCTCCTCCTGCCCCCAATCCCTCCCAGCATCAGGGTCTTTTCCAATGAGTCAGCTCTTTGCATGAGATGGCCAAAGTACTGGAGTTTCAGCTTCAGCATCAGTCCTTCCAATGAACACCCAGGACTGATCGCCTCTAGGATGGACTGGTTGGATTTCCTTGCAGTCCAAGGGACTCTCAAGAGTCTTCTCCAACACCACAGTTCAAAAGCATCAATTCTTCAGTGCTCAGCTTTCTTCACAGTACAGCTCTCACATCCATAGCTGACTACTGGAAAAACCATAATTTTGATATAGGGATCTTTGTCAGCAAAGTAATGTCTCTGCTTTTTAATTTGCTTCTACATGATAACCATAAATTTGTTTGCTACATCTATTGACTCTACTTCTCTATTGTAAAAAAGTCATATAGATTGGACAGAGAAAAGAAAATAAACTATGTTTATTTACAAAATGACATAATTGTCTGCATAGAAATTTCAAAACTGTCTCCAAAATCCTCCTAAAACTTATCAGTAAGTTAAACATGGTTTCAGGTAGAACAGCATATCAAAATCAGTGATATTTCCATATACTAAAATTAAATTATTGAAAATTGTGATAAACAAAAAGTACCATTTGCAATAGTATCAAAAACATTAAGTTGATAGTATATATGTACCAAAGCATGTGCACTATTTATATGCTGGAAAGTGTAAAATACTAGTGAGAAAAGTTGAAAAAGACAACTTGATAAATAAACTATGTTCCTAAACTGAAAATCTAAACATTATGATGATTCCTTTTCTCCCTTAATTGCTCTATGAATTTAAGTCAATCAAAATCAGAAGCACACAACTAGGTTCTCTACGACAACCTAGAGGGGTGGGATGGGATGGGAGGAAGATTAAAGACGGAGGGAACATATATATGTACACTTAAGACTGATTCACACTGTTGTATGATAGAAACCAATAAAACATTGTAAAGCAATGTTCCTCCTATTTTAAAAAAGTTAAAAAATCGGAAACTATTAAATTTTATTTTGTAGACATTAACACACTGATTTACACATGATTACACATGATACACAACTAAGATCATGGCATCTGGTCCCATCACTTCATGGCAGATAGATGGGGAAACAGTGGAAACAGTGGCTGACTTTATTTTTCTGGGCTCCAAAATCACTGCAGATGGTGATTGTAGCCATGAAATTAAAAGACACAAAATAAAAAAAAAAATTAAAAAAAAAAAATAAATAAAAGACGCTTACTCCTTGGAAGGAAAGTTATGACCAACATTGACAGCATATTAAAAAGCAAAGACATTACTTTGCCAACAAAGGTCTGTCTAGTCAAGGCTATGGTTTTTCCAGTGGTCATGTATGGATGTGAGAGTTGGACTATAAAGAAAGCTGAGTGCTGAAGAATTGATGCTTTTGAACTTTGGTGTTGGAGAAGGCTCTTGAGAGTCCCTTGGACTGCAGAAGATCCACCCAGTCCATCCTAAAGGAGATCAGTCCTGGGTGTTCATTGGAAGGACTGATGTTGAAGCTGAAACTCCAATACTTTGGCCACTGGATGCAAAGAGCTGACTCATTGGAGGAGACCCTGATGCCGGGAGGGATTGGGGGCAGGAGGAGAAGGGGATGACAGAGGATGAGATGGTTGGATGGCATCACTGACTCAGTAGACACAGGTTTGGGTGAACTCTGGGACTTGGTGATGGACCGGGAGGCCTTGCGTGCTGCAGTTCCTGGGGTCACAAAGAGTCGGACACATTGAGCAACTGAACTGAACTGAACTAAACTGAACACACTGATTTTAATTTTTTAATGCATTTTATTTTTTAGAACAATGTACATTTACAGAAAATGTTTCACAATGGTATAGTGTTCTGTATTCTCTGTACTCATGTCCTTTCAATGAATTTTATATTAGTATTGCACATTAGTTATAATTAATAAACTAACATCAATATACTTTTAGAAACTAAATCCATAGTTTATCCATGCTTCCATAATTTTTTTTCCTATGTCCTTTTTATATTCCAGGATCCCACCAGGTTACCACATGATATACCAAATGTCATGTCTCTTTAGGCTTCCCTTGGCTATTACAGACTTTCCTTGTGCTTGATGATGTTGATAGTTTTGAAAAGTATTAGGTAGGTATATTTTAGTATACCCCTCACTGGGATTTGTCTGACTTTTGTCCCATGAGTAAATTGGGGTTGTAAGTTTGGGGGAGGACCAGAGAGTGCAAATTTTTATCACATCTCATCAAGAGAACAAACTGTGACCATGACTTATCACTGTTGATGTTACCTTTGCTCACTGAGGTGGTGTTCGTCAGGTTTTCCACTCTAAGTTACTCTTATTTTCCCCTTCCATTTGACTGTATATAATTTCTTTAGAAGGAAATCATTGTGTGTAGTAAGTACTTAAGGAGTAAGGAGTCCCATCACCTTTAGGCAAGAGCATCTACATTATTTATTTAGAATTTTTTTGCACAAGAAATTTGTTTCATCTCTCTCATTCACGTAAGTGTTTAATCATTTTAAACTACTATGGACTCATGGATATTTTATATTGGGGTTATAATTCAATACTATTTCTTATTATGGTTTTTGCTGCCTAATATTGTTCCATCTTTGGTCATTGGTAATTCTTTATCTAGTTCCTCAATCCTGTTGCGTACCCCTACCATTTTAAGTAGGAGCTACCCTGTGCCCGAGGTCAGGGGCAGTGGCCGAGAGGAGTTACCCTGCGTCCGAGGTAAGGAGCAGTGGCTGCACTTTGCTGGAGCAGCCGTGAAGAGAGACCACACGTCCAAGGTAAGTGAAACCCAGGTAAGACAGTAGGCACTGAGAGAGGGGGTCAGCGGGCAGACAGACTGAAACTACAATCACGGACAACTAGCCAATCTGATCACAGGACCACAGTCTTGTCTAACTCAATGAAAATAAGCCATGCTGTATGGGGCACCCAAGATGGATGGGTCATGGGGTAGAGGTCTGACAGAATGTGGTCCACTGGAGAAGGGAATAACAAACCACTTCAACATTCTTGCCTTCAGAACCCCATGAACAGTATGAAAAGGCAAAATGATATGATACTGAAAGAGGACCTCCCCAGGTCGGTAGGTACCAAATATGCTACTGGAGATCAGTGGAGAAATAACTCCAGAAAGAAAGAAAGGATGGAGCCAAAGCAAAAACAACACCCAGTTGTGAATGGGACTGGTGACAGATGCAAGATTCGATGCGGTAAAGAGCAATATTGCATAGGAACCTGGAATGTTAGGTCCATGAACCAAAGCAAATTGGAAGTGGTCAAACAGGAGATGACAAGAGTGAACATCGACATTCTAGGAATCAGTGAACTAAGATGGGCTGGAATGGGTGAATTTAACTCAGATGACCATTATATCTACTACTGTGGGCAGGAATCCCTTAGAAGAAATGGAGTAACTATCATAGCCAACAAAAGAGTCCAAAATGCAGTACTTGGATGCAATCTCAAAAACGACAGAATGATCTCTGTTCGTTTCCAAGGCCAACCATTCAATATCACGTAATTCAAGTCAATGCCCCGACCAGTAATGCTGAAGAAGCTGAAGTTGAATGGTTCTATGAAGACCTACAAGAACTTCTAGAACTAACACCCAAAAACGATGTCCTTTTCATTATAGGGGACTGGAATGCAAAAGTAGGAAGTCAAGAAACACCTGGAGTAACAGGCAAATTTGGCCTTGGAGTACAGAATGAAGCAGGGCAAAGGCTAATGGAGTTCTGCCAAGAGAACACACAGGTCATAGCAAACACCGTCATCCAACAACACAAGAGAAGACTCTACACATGGACATCACCAGATGGTCAACTCCGAAATCAGACTGATTATATTCTTTGCAGCCAAAGATGGAGAAGCTCTATACAGTCAGCAAAAACAAGACCGGGAGCTTACCGTGGCTTGGATCATGAACTCCTTATTGCCAAATTCAGACTGAAATTGAAGAAAGTAGGAAAAACCACTAGACCATTCAGGTATGACCTAAATCAAATCCCTTATGACTACACCAGGAAGTGAGAAATAGATTTAAGGGACTAGATCTGATAGACAGAGTGCCTAATGAACTATGGATGGAGGTTAGTGACATTGTACAGAAGACAGGAATCAAGACCATCCCCAAGAAAAAGAAATACAAAAAAGCAAAATGGCTGTCTGAGGAGGCCTTACAAATAGCTGTGAAAAGGCAGGATGCAAAAAGCAAAGGAGAAAACGGAAGATATACCCATTTGAATGCAGAATTCCAAAGAATATCCAGGAAAGATAAGAAAGCCTTCCTCAGTGATCAATGCAAAGAAATAGAGGAAAACAAGACAATGGGAAAGACTAGAGATCTCTTCAAGAAAATTAGAGATACCAAGGGAACATTTCATGCAAAGATGGGCTCAATAAAGGACAGAATTGCTAGTGACCTAACAGAAGCAGAAGATATTAAGAAGAGGTGGCAAGAATACACAGAAGAACTGTACAAAAAAGATCTTCACGACCCAGACAATCACGATGGTGTGATCACTGACCTAGAGCCAAACATCCTGGAAAGTGAAGTCAAGTGGGCCTTAGAAATCATCACTACGAACAAAGCTAGTGGAGTTGATGGAATTCCAGTTGAGCTATTTCAAATCCTGAAAAATGTTGCTGCAAAAGTGCTGCACTCAATCTTCCAGCAAATATGGAAATCTCAGCAGTGGTCACAGGACTGGAATAAGTCAGTTTTCATTCCAATCCCAAAGAAAGGCAATCCTAAAGAATGCTCAAACTACCGCCCGATTGCACTCATCTTACCCGCTAGTAAATTAATGCTCAAAATTCTCCAAGCCAGGCTTCAGCAGTATGTGAACCGTGAACTTCCAGATGTTCAAGCTGGTTTTAGAAAAGGCACAGATCAAATTGCCAACATCCACTGCATCATCGAAAAGGCAAGAGAGTTCCAGAAAAACATTTATTTCTGCTTTATTGACTATGCCAAAGCCTTTGGCTGTGTGGATCACAATAAACTGTGGAAAATTCTGAAAGAGATGGGCATACCAGACCACCTGACCTGTCTCTTGAAAAACCTATATGCAGTTCAGGAAGCAACAGTTGGAACTGGACATGGAACAGCAGACTGATTCCAAATAGGAAAAGGAGTATGTCAGGGCTGTATATTGTCACCCTGCTTATTTAACTTATATGGAGAGTACATCATGAGAAATGCTGGACTGGAGGAAGCACAGGCTGGAGTCAAGATTGCCAGGAGAAATATGAATAACCTCAGATATACGGATGACACCACCCTTATGACAAAAAGTGAAGAAGAGCTAAAGAACCTCTTGATGAAGATGAAAGAGGAGAGTGAAAAAGTTGGCTTAAAGCTCAACATTCAGAAAACTAAGATCATGGCATCTGGTCCCATCACTTCATGGCAAATAGATGGGGAAACAGTGGAAACAGTGGCTGATTTTATTTTTCTGGGCTCCAAAATCAGTGCAGATGGTGATTGCAGCCATGAAATTAAAAGACGCTTACTCCTTGGATGAATACGACCAACATAGACAGCATATTAAAAAGCAGTGACATTACTTTGCCAACAAAGGTCTGTCTAGTTAAGGCTATGGTTTTTCCTGTGGTCATGTATGGATGTGAGAGTTGGACTATAAAGAAAGCTGAGTGCCGAAGTATTGATGGTTTTGAACTGTGGTGTTGGAGAAGACTCTTGAGAATCCCTTGGACTGCAAGAAGATCCAACCAGTCCATCCTAAAGGAGATCAGTCCTGGGTGTTCATTGGAAGGACTGATGCTGAAGCTGAAGCTCCAATACTTTGGCCACTGGATGCAAAGAGCTGACTCACTGGAGAAGACCCTGATGCTGGGAAAGATTGAGTACAGGAGAAGGGGACGACAGAGGATGAGATGGTTGGATGGCATCACTGACTCAGTGGGCATGGGTTTGGGTGAACTCCGGGAGTTGGTGATGGACCAGGAGGCCTGGCATGCTGCGGTTCTTGGGGTCGCAACGAGTCAGATATGACTGAGTGACTGAGCTGAACTGAATTGAATTGTTTTAAGTACTTCTCCATTTTCTAGAACTACAAAAATCTCCACGGTCTTCTTATGTATTTCCTGCCTCTATCTTACGATAGTCACGTATGGATGTGAAAGTTGAACTGTAAAGAAAGCTGAGTGCTGAAGAGTTGATGCTTTTGAACTGTGGTGTTGGAGAAGACTCTTCAGAGTCCCTTGGACTGCACGGAGATTCCACCTGTCACTCCTTAAAGAAATCAGTCCTGAATATTCATTGGAAGGACTGATGCTGAGGCTGAAACTCCAATACTTTGGCCACCTGATGCAAAGAACCGACTCATTTGAAAAGACCCTGGTGCTGAGAAAGAATGAAGGCATGAGGAGAAGGGGACCACAGAGGATGAGATGATTGGATGGCATCACCATCTCGATAGACATGAGTTTGAGAAGGCTCCGGTAGTTGGTGATGGTCAGGGAAGACTGGCGTGCTGCAGTCCATGGGGTCACAAAGAGTTGGACAAGACTGAGCAACTGAACTGAACTGATCTGAAAATCAGTCATTTTTTTTTTCAAGTAGCTAAGATTTTATTTACTGGATAATGAAATTATCATAGAAAATGGCCACTAAGTAATTTTTTTTTTCTTTTGAAAACAAAAGTCCAAGCAATTTTGAAAAAGACAAAGTAGGAGTACTCCACATCACCTCAAGATTTCCTATAAATTCAGATAATCAACATACTGGTGAAAGAAGGCAGATATTCAGATCAATGAAACAGAGTAAAGATTTCAGAAATAGATCCATGCACAAGGGGTCAATTGATTTTTGATAAAAATATCCTGATAATTCAACAGGAGAGTAAAATTTTTTAAAAAGCTGTGCTGAAATAACTAGACATCTCTTTGCCAATAAAAAAGTTAAAAAGAATTCAATCCACACTTTGCACTATATACAAATATTAACTTGAAATGGAATATAGAATTCAATGTAAACAGAGCCTCTAGAAGAAGGCATGGGAGAGAAAGTTTCAAGTTCAGGTTAATTAAAGATTTCTTAATTAAAAACTTCTTAAATATAAAAATGTAAATTTAAACCTTATTAATTTCATTTCATCTAGTTACAAGGCTTCCCTGAGAGCTCAGTTGGTAAAGAATCCATCTGCAATGTGGGAGGCCCTTGTTTGATACCTGGGTCAGGAAGATCCCCTGGAGAAGGGATAGGCTACCCACTTCAGTGTTCTTGGGCTTCTGTTGTGGCTCAGCTGATAAGGAATCTGCCTGCAGTGCAGGAGAACTGAGTTCGATCCCTGGGTAGGGAAGATCCCCTGGAGAAGGGAAAGGCTGCCCACTCCAGTATTCTGGCCTGGAGAATTCCATGGACGAGTCCATGGGGTCACAAAGAGTCTGAGAGGACTGAGCGACTTTCACTTTCACTTTCATCTAGTTACAAACTCCTGTTCGTCTAGACTTCTAAAAACAATGTTAAGAGATTACAAGGTATACTTCAAGGCATGTGATTTATAAATCACATGTCTGATAAAATATTAGCATCCAAAATATATAAAGAACTCTCAAAGTTCAATAAGAAAACCAGCAAACCAATAAAAATAGGCTAGATATTTAATCAGTACTTTACCATAGGATATCCGTGGTTAATAAAATCATATGAAAATATAGTGCACACTGTTTATTCATTAGATATATACAAAATAAACACACCTTTATTAAAAATGATTTTAAAGATTATCAGTATTAAATGTTGGCAGGACACAAGCAAATGGAATTGTCATACACTGCTAATAGAATACAAAATGGTACAGCTCCGTTGCAATATGGAAACACACCCAGAAGTTTGGACTTGCCAGAGAGCACTCAAGCTATTAGTTGTGGTGTAGGTCACAAACTTAGATCTGATTCAAGATACTATGTATTTTCTTTCCAGTTAGTATACTGTCTTTCTGCTAAAATGTAAGGAATCAAGCAAATGTATATACAGTTGGTATAGAATAATGACATTATTCTTAGCATTAAATCCCAGGTAAAATGTATGAGTCTGGAGCAGTCAGAAGCAGCCACTTGTGTTGGTTGAATACTTGCACAGTTTCCCTTGTTTGACTCTTTCCAATCACTTAACATAAAATAAAAGCATATAAACAATGTAAAATAGATATTCACTAATGCAGGCATAAGAAATATTGGTCCAAATTTAAGGTATATATATATATATTTTCTCTTTCTTTAAGAAACTATCCCTTGGTGCCTTAGTCTTTCCTAAAGTATACTTTATGAGGATTATAACAATCAAGATGAAAAGCCTCCCTTTCTCCATATACTCATTTTCTTAACTTAAATTTTTTTGTATGTGTGTATCTGTATGTACATGCAAATGCCCATGTGTGTGCTTAGTTGCTAAGTTACATCCGATATTTACAACCCCATGCACTGTAGCCTGCCAGCCTTCTCTGTTCATGGGATTTCCCAGGCAAGAATATTGCCATGGGTTGTCATTCTTCAGGTGATCTTCCTGACCCAGGGATCAAACTGAGTCTCCTGCATTGCCAGCAGATTCTCTACCACCTGTATATGCTCATATATGTATGCCTACATGTCTAATATTGAACGTCTGAATTTTCCTGTATACTTTTCAAAATGTAAACTAGAATATGGAACTTATTAATTACCATCTGTTCTAGAGACTTACAATTTGAGAAAAGGTATTGACTTATCTTCCCATGTCCGTTGATTTCTGGTTCCTTTATGAGATAATCCAATTCAATAGAAATAGGATAGATGGTTTTGAATGAAGTTCTGCAATAAAAAGGAATATATTCTATGAGAAAAAAATAGACTTTTATATTTCTGAAATGAAATAATAATCTTTATCATATTTTAATTTTTTTGAATAACAAGTATAAAGATCAACTTCATCTTAATTCTATTCAAATGATAAACTAATATGATCTTAGTTATATTTTGTTGAATATAGTGGCATAATGAGACATAAAATAGCATTATCTTAGCTGACCGATCCTTTTTCAAAAAAATGATTTTTTGAATGTGGACCATTTTTTTAAAGCCTTCATTGAACGTGCTAAAATATTGCTTGTTTTATGCTTTGGATTTTTAGCCAGGAGGTGTCTGGAAATTACTTGATAAGTACAAATGTAACTGATGTTCATCTTGTAACTTAAGATTTAAAAAATGTATGCACATATGTTGGAGAAGGCAATGGCAGCCCACTCCAGTACTCTTGCCTGGAAAATCCCACGGACGGAGCAGCCTGGTAGGCTGCAGTCCATGGGGTCGCTAAGAGTCGGACACGACTAAACGACTTCACTTTCACTTTTCACTTTCATGCATTGGAGAAGGAAAGGGCAACCCACTCCAGTGTTCTTGCCTGGAGAATCCCAGGGACTGGGGAGCCTGGTGGGCTGCCGTCGATGGGGTCGCACAGAGTCGGACACGACTGAAGCGACTTAGCAGCAGCAGCAGCATGCACATATATTGGGGCTTTCTTGGTGCTCAGTGGTAAAGAACCTGCCTGCTAAAGAAGGAGATGAGGGTTTGATCCCTGGTTCGGGAAGATTTCCTGGAGAAGGAAATGGCCACCCACTGCAGTATTCTTGCCTGAGACATCCCATGGACAGAGGAGACTGGCAGGTTACAGTCCTTGGGTTCACAAAAGAGTCCGACATAACTTAGTGACTAAAAAACAACAAACAACAACAATGCACATATTTTATCTCATGTAATCTTCTTAAATATGTTGGAAAGAAACTATAATCAGTTTTATTATAAGTAAAGTAATACGAAAGGGAGTTTTTGAACTTTAAATTGTGTGTTTCACTATTCTGCTTTAATTTTCACCCTTAGTTTTTATTTTCTTTTGTTTCTTTTACCATAGAGGAGATGGTAAAAACTTAGTTCCTCTACTCAGAAAAAAATTGCATCTATACATCTATATTAAATCTATAGTCATAAAATTTAGCATTCAATTTCATGGTTTTCATAGGCGGTCTTATTTCTTGATGAAGATACCCTGCATGAAAGACTAGGGCTTCTAGACTCTAAAACTAATTCTTGAGCCCACCAGGCTCCCCTGTCCATGGAATTCTCCAGGCAAGAATACTGGAGTGGGTTGTCATTCCCTTCTCCAGGGTATCTTCCTGATGCAGAAATCAAATCCAGATCTCCTGCATTGCAGACAGATTCTTTATTGTCACAGCCACCAGGGAAGCCCCTTGGAGTAAAAAGACTAATTCAGACTCTACACATGTCTTCTTTTTTATTTTTTAAAAGTTTTCTTTTCATGTTCATATTTGATTTGTTTTCTTGATGGTTTTCAAGTTCATATTTTTATAGCTATTTAAGAGTTGTTAAAGCCAAGGATATGGGTAATTGGCCTAGTACAGAAAACTGAGTGAGTGAGTGGATATTAAAAGATTCTTTTTAACCTGGAATGTAAGACTACATATTAATTGAAAAATAATAGTAAATTGTTTCTCTGTTCAAACCAAAGATAATGATTATGAAATATTGAGTTCAAGTTTCTAGGAAACTAGTATGAATTATAATGTAATATAAGTTGGAATTAATTGATCTTCAATTTTAAATTCATATTGAGTTCTTCCTTTTACCTCAAACTCAGTGGTAATGTTGTATTTCTCGATTTTGTTGGAGGTAAAACGGCTTTTTTTTCAGACTTTTTTTTTTTTCATTTACCTGTATAAACATATAATTATCTCTGATAAAATGATATATTTTAAGCATAATTTTTTTTTTTCTAATTGCTTCATGTTTGTCCTCCTGGCAAAATTCTGTGCTGTGCTTAAGCACTGAGTCGTGTCTGATGCTGCAAATTCACGGACTGTAGCCTTCCAGTTTCCTCTGTCCATGGGGATTCTCTAGGCAAGAATACTGGGCTAGGTTACCATGCCCTCCTCCAGGGGATCTTCCCAACCTAGGGATTGGACACAGGTCTCCTGCATTGCAGGTGGATTCTTTACCATCTGAGCCACCATGGAAGCCCTTCTAGTTGGGAATGAATTAGATGAATTAAATTAAATTCTAATTTCATTTCTACTTGTATTTCTGACTTTAACGTGAGTACTGTCTAGATCTGGATCAACTTACAACTATAAACTTTGGACACTCAAGTATTATCAAGCATTAAGATTTAGCTTCCCTGGTGGTCAAGTGGTCAATAATCTGTCTGCCAATACAGGGGACACAGTTTCATCTCCAGTCCTGGAGGATTCCACTTGCCAGAGAACAACTTAACCCATGTACCACAACCACTGAGCCCACACTTTAAAGCCCATACTCCACAAGAGAAGTCACCTGAGTGAGAAGCCATCTTGCTGCAGCTAGAGAAAGCCAAAGGGCAGCAAGGAACACCCAGGGCAGCCAAAAAAAACAAAAAGAGATTTAGGCAACAACTAATGGCCAGATAGATACTGTATGAGATGGAAAACAGTAATGCATCGCCATTCTTCCTTATCTTCTATATTAAGAAGTGTGGAGGCCATTTGCTTGCAGATATTTTTACTGTCTTGAAAATTCTTCAATTCATCCAAAAAATAGTAACATTTCTCTCCACAACATGACCATTTACTTTTACATTCCTTTCCTTAAAAACAAGACATATTCCTTAGAGACCGTTCAGAGTGTATCTTGGAAGGAATACTCTGAAACTTAGCTACTGAGGAATCCTTTCTAGTCCTTGTAGAAACATTGATTTTCCTGGCCTTAGGGAGATGACTTATGTCCCTCCAAATCTATGCATAATATTAGTAAAATTCTCTAGCAAATATATCTTAGAAAATTGATGTTTTAGCTCACAACCTCTACAGAGAGCACTTCAGAAGGGAAAACAACTTCTTTGTATTCTCTAGACCAAGTAAAATCTATAGGTATAGGGCTGATCTTAACTTAGCATTGATACACTAACCTAGTACCTGAACTACATACCCATATGAGAGCATATAATAGTGATTAGAGAATGAGCTAAAGGAGATGTAGGATCTTTTGGTAGAAAAAGTATTATTTTGAGAAATGGTGACTTAAAAGAATATATCATGTATACAGAAGAATCTAACCACTGGGAAAGACTGAGTATGTTTTTCTGAAATTAAATAAAATGAAAGTTGGACTCCACAATTGGCTGAGTCTAAAATAACATCCAAATTGAGCAGGCTATCCGTTGATTGAGAGAAGCAGAGAAGAAGCTTGTCTGTATCAGTCTCATATCTACATACCTCTATTAAGTTGTCTTTCTTTGAAAGTCTTGTTTTTAAACGCAGAATTTTCTTGTATTCTATTGTCCAGTGGGGGGTCTGGTAATCAACTCTGGAAAACTTTACTGTACATCATTAGCTCTAGGAAAACATAACATGGGGCAGACTAACAGGCATAATTTAAATATTCATATGTCAGTTAAAGTTCAGGCGTTTTATTCCTGTGCTTTTTAGTGAGATAAGACTATAAAGGAAGATAAAAATTACATCATAAAAAAGCCTAAATTTTGGGATGCTAAGGTATTTGAATTTTTAAGGTAAAGCTTGTGATCTCAACGCTAGCAATGACTACTCTGAAAATAATGTGAAGAAAAATGTTCCATTTACAATAACATCAAAAATAATAAATATTCAGGAACACATTTAACAGAGACATGTGAAATATATACTTTAAAAACAAAATCCTAAAAATTAAAGACCTAAATAAATGCAAAGATATCTCACATTTCCCTTATGTCACATATGAAAATTAACTTAAAATGGATCAAGCATACACATGAATAAGTTAAAACTATGATATTAGATAACATAGGTGAAAGTAGTGGTCCTGAATTAGGCAATGGTTTCTTAGATATGATACCAAAATCCCTTGTTTTAGAATAGCAATATTTATTTACCTCTTATATTATAGTGGTATAAAATTAGAGTCAATTGCCTACAATTCACATGGTGATCATATTGTTGCATAGAGAGAAAGACTCTCCTATAATCATTATTTAGGAAGGTTTGTTGTCCCATTTAAAAAAAAAATTTATTGATGGATAATTGCTTTATGGAATTTTGTTGTTTTTGTCAAATCTCAACACGGATCAGCCATAGGTATACATACATCCCCTCCTTTTGAACCTCCCTCCCATCTCCCTCCCCATCCCACCCCTCTAGGTTGATACAGAGCCCCTGTTTGAGTTTCCTGAGCCACACAGCGAATTCCCGTTGGCTATCTATTTTACATATGGCAGATTTTAGAATTCATATTCTACCCCAAAACCTATTCCTATTTTCACTAGGCTAAGAGAGGGACAAAATATAAGCTATATTTGTATTAGAAGTTTGAAATCATTATGTGCCTTTCTGGAAATTTGTTATTGGAGAGGACCTACTCTGTTCTGGTATTTGGGTAACTAGAAAAAAATGGAAGTAATCTTTTAAAATATTAACATTGATCTAAATAATTCATAATGATTTTAGTTTCTTAGTTTAAACGTGGTGTTTTTAGGATTTAGGATGATATGGAAAAATATTACTTTAAGAATAATTAGTGAGATAATAAAAACTGGGGTGTGTTTATTTCAAAAACCTTAGAGAAGAGATTCTACCACCTCTTATAGCATTTGGTTTAAGCAAGCTCAAGAATTATTTTTCTCAATAAGGTGTTTAAGTTTCCTAAAGTATATCTTTGAGTTATGAAATCAGAAAATACCTATGCATATATTTAATTTTCCCTACAATTATTTTGTAATGTATACTTTGCACAATCTCAGGATAACCATTCAATATTTAGGCTATATGCACATATTAAAATAAGAGCTCTATTCCATAATAATATGAAATTTTAGAGGTACTGACGATCAGTAAAATGAAAAGTTCAATCATAATCTTTCAAAACTTGACTTACGTGGAATAAAAGTTATCACTCTCACCATAGACAAAACAGATGTTTCCCAAGATCACAACAATGAGCTTCACTCAAGGTGACAGTGAACCTGTGAGAAGAGAATAGGAAACACTGATAAAGGAGTGATGGAGATAGTTGTTTTAGAAGGACAGAAGATGCCACATCCATGGAATTCATAAACATAAAGGTGGACCCGAAATCCACATGTACCATTGTAATACTCCTCTCAGAGTATACTACTGCATTTTCAGCGAATGTAACGCTTCACGAGTTGTAGATCAAAGGCGACAAATTACAGTAACGACAGAACAGGTAGTCCTGGAGGAAGGCACGGCACCCCACTCCAGTATTCATGCCTGGAGAATCCCCATGGACAGAAGAGCCTGGTGGGCTACACTCCACGCGGTGGCAAAGAGTCAGACACGAGTGAGTGACTAAGCACAGCCCAGCACACATGTCATATTAGAATATTGTGTTTCAAACTTCAGCTCGGAGCCTCATTAATAAAAGCATGTGAGTGAGTAAATGCTTTACACCCACAGTGGCATTTCCTCTCATGTCATTGAGGATAGTGAAAAACATTTTGAAAGTTTAACTCCACGTAGGTTTTCTCCTGCTCAGTTGCTGAACTTGATCTTTTCAGGATCTTACCTCTCATTTGCTGTCTCCTGGAGTCCTTAACCAGACTCGGTTCTGAGTAGCTTTCCTTTTGGTTCTTCATCTCTGTGGCTGTTTAATGTCAAGAATTGTGCTCTATGGAAACTTTACGTAAGTAGTTAATACATGGTGTATAAAATCACAAGAAGCCTTGAAAGGTTCACCTGGGTGATGTGTGAGACCAGTAACAGCACTCAATCTGCAGCTGAACAAGTCCAAGTTTAGTTCTCATTTCCGTAGACCTTTAGACAACTGTTTGATGATAGAGTAAGTAATTTTAAAAATTGTATTCTATGCTTAATAACCTAGAGGGGTGGGAATGGGCTGGAGGTGAGAGGGAGATTCAAGAGGGAGGGAACATATGAACACCTATGGCTAATTCATGTTGATGAATGACAGAAATCAAACCAATATTGTAAAACAATTGTCAATCAATTAAAAATAAAAAATATTAGAAAAATAATATTCTGTTTGACATAACGTTACTTCTTTATTGGAACAATGAAAATTAGTAGATTAATGAAAAAGTTCATGAATAGCAATATCCTGATCAATCTAAAGTCATCTTTCACAGATACATTTTAAAACTGCTGTAATAACTGTGTTAAATTAAAATGCCATATTGGAAAAAATGATGCACCAATTACAGTGATAATTTTAAAATCCATTGAAAGTTAAAGACAGCTTTCTAAGGATGAGGGAATTGTAGTATTGCCATATATAGTACTTTCTGCACTAAACTACTTAAATTAGGACATTCATTTATGAAAAGGGAATGAGATACTATCAAATAATTTCTCTTTTGAGTGATTGTGGAGCCTGGCTAGGAGAATTTTGAGCATTACTTTGCTAATGGGTGAGAGGAGTGCAATAGTGTGGTAGTTTGAGCATTCTTTGGCATTGCCTTTCTTTGGAATTGGAGTGAAAACTGAACTTTTCCAGTCCTGTGGCCACTGCTGAGTTGTCCAAATTTGCTGGCATATTGAGTGCAGCACTGTCAGAGCATCATCTTTTCGGATTTGAAATAGCTCAACGGGAATTCCATCACCTCCACTAGCTTTGTTCATAGTGATACTTCCTAAGGCCCACTTGACTTCACATTCCAGGATGTCTCGCTCTAGGTCAGGGATCACACCATTGTGGTTATCTGGATCATGAAGATCTTTTTTGTACTGTTCTGTGTATTCTTGCCACCTCTTCTACATATCTTCTGCTTCTGTTAGGTCCATGCCATTTCTGTCCTTTATTGAGCCCATCTTTGCATGAACGTTCTCTTGGTATCTCTAATTTTCTTTGAAGAGAACTGTAGTCTTTCCCATTCTGCTGTTTTCCCGTATTTCGTTGCACTGATCCCCGAGGAAGGCTTTCTTATCTCTCCTTGCTATTCTTTGGAACCCTGCACTCAAATGAGTATATCTTTCCTTTTCTCTTTTGCCTTTCTCTTCTCTTCTTTTCTTAGCTATTTGTAAGGACTCCTCAGACAGCCATTCTGCCTTTTTGCATTTCTAAAAAATAAGAAATTTCATATATATACATTAATATACTACACTGGCATTTCTCTTTCTGACTTACTTCACACAGTATAAGGCGGCTCCAGTTTCATCCACCTCATTACAATTGACTCAAATGCTGGTAAAAGTGGTCAACCACGTGTAAAAGAATGAATCTAGAACAGTTTCTAACACCACACACAATAATAAACTCAAAACGGATTAAAGATCTAAATGTAAAACTAGAAACTATAAAACTATTGGATGAAAACAGAGCCAGAACACTCTTTGACATAAATTACAGCAAGATCCTCTATGACTCACCTTGAAGAGTAATGGAAATAAAAATACAAATGGGACCTAATTCTACTTAAAAGCTTTTGCAGAACAAAGGAAACTATAAGCAAGTTGGAAAGGCAGGCTTCAGAATGGGAGAAAACAGCAGCAGATGAAACTGACAAAGAACTCCAAACTATACAAGCAGCTCATGCAACTGTATACCAAAAAAGTGAACAACCCAATCAGAAAGTGGGCCAAAGAACTAAACAGACATTTCTACAAAGAAGACATACAGATGGTGAGTAAACACATGAAAAGATGCTCAACATCACTCATTATTAGAGAAATGAAATCAAAGCAAAAACCAGAATGAGGTATCATCTCACACTGGTCAGAATGGCCGCCATCAAAATGTTGACACGCAATAATAGCTAGAGAGGGTGTGGAGCAAAGGGAACCCTCCTTCACTGTTGGTGGGAATGCAAACTGGTACAGCCACTATGGAGAACAGTGTGGAGATTCCTTAAAAAACTGGAAATAGAACCAGTCCAGTATTCTTAACTGGAGAATTCCATGGACAGAGAAGCCTGCTAGGCTACAGTCCATGTGGTCTCAAAGAGTTGGACACGACTGAGCGAATGAGCACACACAATTATATTTCAATTGTTTTTGAAAAAACTTTCATTATCAGAAAAAATAATACAATTCATTTAAAATTTTATACAATCAGAATATTATTTCCATTTCATAAAAGGTCAAGTTACTCACACAAGCATCCAAACTCAGATTTTAATTCTCAAGCTTATGCTTGCAATTATATGCGTTTGGAAACTGGCAACTTTCTGCTCTTATTCCCCATAAGGTTAGTATAACACAGTACGTTCACCAAGTAAATAGTCTTCTATCCTGTAATAGAAAAAAATGCATAATTCTATTATAGTCTATGAAGACAACTCATGAAACAATGGCATTTTCCAAGTAACTGGAATACAAGATATTTTAAAATGGTTAATTATGTCTTTAACAAGATTTCAATGAGTTTGTTATTAGGAAAATGGACTACAGAGTAGCCTATTTTTCAACATTGATATCAACATTTTATTAACTTTCAACATCTTCTTTCAGCTTTCTATAATTTGACTAAAACAAATGCATTTATATTGTTTTTAAAAATTTCTCTTTATGTACTTTTCCTCCTCTATATAGCAATCTTTTAAAAAAAACTTATTGTAGTTTTCAAGTTGAACCATTTAGCCACATCCATGGATGACCGCGACCTTCACAAGAGACTGTAATCCATGATATAATTGATAGGGATATCAGAAATTTCTAGCCCCAAATAAAGAATTTTCACTTGAACAGTTTTTAATGAAATGTTTTCATTAATTTTTAAAAGGTAAGTAAAGATGTGCTTTTTTTATAGGGTCTTTCATTTTTTAACATGCTATAAATGAGCATGTTAGATTCTAATGTAACACTAAAATACAAAAAGTTGAAAGCTGGAAGCTTTTAATATTGCCATAAATATTAACCAATGTCTCTACTTTTGATTCAAAATTAACTTAAACATTTATACTTATCGGTTTCTCTGTTTTCTAATGTTAATGAGGAAAATTCTTTTTTTTTTTTTTGAGGGCCATTTACAAAGGGAAATTTACAAAGACATGAATTAATTGTAGAGATCCCACAGAAGAATTCACCTTGTATAACAACTTGGGGATATTGACAGCTGTGAATTGTATCTAACATTAAGCCTGAGGGATAAGAAGGAGTAATTGACCTGGCTGTAGGGGGTGGCACAGGTAAGCCTTTCCTCCTGTGTTGAGAAAAATCATGTGGGCAACACAGGTGAGCCTTACAAGGGGGTCCATGAGAACACCTGCTAACAAGGAGCAGAAGAACTGGAAATCACCAAACGTGCATTAATGGTTTAAAAATGTAAATAAAGTATCATAAAGTCATATTCCATTGTTTAATGGAGTATTAATAGATCTTAGACAAACTACAAATATTAATATTTGTATACAATACAAATTCTATAATAATACAAATATCACTAGACAAACTACAAATATGTAAGAAAACACAAGTGAATTCTAAAAAAGATAATATGGACTGAATCAAGCCTTTAACAAAGTATTGGAAACGTGTAATATTTTATCATTTCCTCTTCATTATCTATATAAAGCAGAATAAAATTCTAAGTAGTGCAGGACATCAAAGTCGCATTCAACACTTTTTTCCACAAATGAATAGAATAGCAATCATTGGAATATGTAAACTACTCTTTTGGACAACAACCACAGGGAAATTCTGGAGAAAGATTGTGAATTACTGTTCAAAGCCAATTTGAATTTTAAAAAATAGAAGTTAACTTACATGTATGCATAGATATAAACAGGTATGTATGTATGTATGTGTATATATATATATATATATATATATATATATATATATATATATAACATATCTATGCACCCTCAAGGATGGTACATAGAAAACAAATCTCACTCATACATTCACAGACAGGGTCAGTCTCTCATACCCCAATTTATGTCTCCATATAAAGCAAACATTATCTTCTCTTAACACATCTTGAAAATCAAGAAATGAAACTTCTATTTTAGAATAGCAAAATTATTTGTCTTTTACCATGTTACAGCAGGTGAAAATTGGAGTCATTTGCCAACAATGGACATGGTGATCATATTGTTGCTTAGGGAAAGCACACTCCCATGATCATTCCTTAGGAATGTTTGTTGCCTGATTTTATAAGTTATGTTCTATGCCTTAATCTTTTCTTATTTTCACTAGCCTAAGATAGGGACAAAATACAAGTTGCATTTACATCAGAGATTTAAATCATTATGTACCTTTCTGGAATCTTGCTATCGGAGAGGAGTTATTCTGCTCCTTCTTCCGCTTTGTTGATTACACCAAAGCCTTTGACTGCGTAGATCACAACAAACTGTGGAAAATTCTTCAAGAGATAGGACTACCAAACCACCTGGTCTGTCTCCTGAGAAATCTGTATGCAGGTCAAGAAGCAACAGTTAGAATTGGACAAGGAACAACAGACTAGTTCCTAATTGGGAAAGGAGTACGTCAAGCCTGTATATAGTCACTCTGCTTATTTTACTTATATGCAGAGTACATCATGAGAAATACTGGGCTGGATGAAGCACAAGCTGGAATCACAACTGCTGGGAGAAATATCAATAACCTCAGATACGCAGATGATACCACCTGTATGGCAGAAAGCGAAGAACTAAACAGCCTCTTGATGAAAATGAAATAGGAGAGTGAAAAAGCTGGCTTAAAACTTACCATTCAAAAAGTGAAGATCATGGCATCCAGTCCCATCACTTCATGGCAAAAAGATGGGGAAACAATGGAAACAGTGAGAGACTTTATCTTTTTGGACTCCAAAATCATTGCAGATTTGACTGCAGCCATGAAATTGAAAGATGCTTACTCCTTGAAAGGAAAGCTTTGACCAACCTAGACAGCATACTAAAATCAGAGACATTACTTTGCTGACAAGGATCCATCTAGTCAAAGCTTGGTTTTTCACTAGTCATGTATGTAGTGAGAGTTGGACCATATAGAGAGCTGAGCACTGAAGAATTGATGCTTTTGAACCATGGTATTGGAGAAGACTCTTGAGAGTCCCTTGGACTGGGAGGAGATCAAACCAGTCCATCCTGGGGAAAATCAGTTCTGAATATTCATTGGAAGGACTGATCCTGCAGCTGAAACTCCAATACTTTGGCCACCTGATGGGAGGAACTGACTCATTGGAAAAGACAGTGATGCTGGGAAAGATTGAAGGTGGGAGAAGGGGACAACAGAGGATGAGATGGTTGGACGGAGTCACCGAGTCAATGGACATGAGTTTGACGAAGCTCTGGGAGTTGGTGATGGACAGGGAAGCCTGGCATGCTGTGGTCCATGGGGTTGCAAAGAGTTGGACATGACTGAGTGACTGATCTGAAGTGAAACGTGACAAAACCATTACAGTTTTTACGGATGTTAAACAGACAGTAAAGCTGTATTATGAAGCCATTTTACTATCTATATGAAATAGAATGTCTAGAAAATGCAAATTACCAAATGTAGTACAACAACTATAAACCTGTATAACCTTAACATGTGTTAAATATATTAAGTTCACTGTGTAAACCTTCCTGCAAAAAATTCTAGGAGCTCTAATGGTAACAGTAATGAATAATAACACTTAAAACTATGCCAGGTCTTCCACCATAAACAGAGACTTCCATAGAGCCTTGATAACAAAACATGTCAAGTTACACAATATTAATGGATTCAGTCCAAACTCTTTGTGATAATGGATGAAAAAAACCATCCTAGTCTAAATATGATATATGCAGTGATTTTTCAAAGGAGAAAATACAGAATGATTTTTGCTGTTTTATTTCAGGAATGTATAATTGGTCAACAATGAAGGAAAGAGATATTTCAAAAACATTTAAAAATTTTCTCATTCTATTGAAAGGAAAATAGTAAAATGGTAACATGACTGATTGCATATAAAACCTACAGGAAAATTATGAATAATATGGAATTGCTTTCATGTGAGAAAGGTATATGAAAAAACCCCAAAAAACACCTCCTATTTGAGCATGAAATATTGAAACATATTCCCCCAGTATAGAAGGGATACTTATAAGACCTTTACTGCACCATCTGTTCAACATTGGAAATAAAAGCCAATTGGGTAAAAATAAGTCAAAATCAAGAACAACAGGAAAAAAGAAAAGAATAACAAGAAAAAGTTATTGCACCTGGAGGGAAGAAATAAAACGTGATTATTCAGAGATGCACTATCTATTTATATAAAAAATCCAGAGGAATATATATTTGAAATGATAAAATTAATACATATAATCAGAGAAGTGATTGGGCACAATTCTATTTGCAGCAACAACCACCGGTACAAATTTAAAAACAAAATTGCTATTTAGAAAAGCATGGCTATGAAGTGTCCATATTTGTGTGAAATTTCAATATTGGAAACTATAAAATATTATAGGGGGATTTCGCTGGTGGTCCAGTGGTTCGGATTACCTGCTTCCCAGTGCGGGGATTGGGCATTCGATCCCTGTTCACTGAACCAAGATACCACATGCTGAACAGGGTCACACAAATAAAGAAATAATAAAAACTGATCAATAAAATAGGGAGAATTTAAAGAAAACCTAATTGATTGGAAGGATAAAGCATGATATTGACTGGAAGAGTCAATATTGTAAGACGATTATTTCAGAAATTATATTAAAGATTAAATGCAGTCCCAAAGCAGTTATTTTTTAAAACTTTATTGAGGTGAAATTATAGAGCATAAGATTTATCCATTTAAAACATATAAATCCATGATTTTAAAATTATTCACAGTTTACAGCCATAGCTACTATCAAAAATCTAGAAAGCATTCATCACTAATCAGTTTGCAGTCTTTTCCTATTCCCATCTCTTCACAACCCTTAGTAATCACTAATCTACTTTTGGTCTCTCTACTCCTGTTTTTGATATTACATGGAAATGGGCTCACACAATATGCAATCTTTCAGAAGTTTGAATGCCATAAGCATACTCTTGAGCAAAAAAAGTGAGACACAAAAGTAATGATACTTTTATCTTTTAATGTGTGTATGATATTTCAATGGGATTTCCCAGGTGGCCCTCGTGGTAAAGAAACTGCCTGCCAATGCAGGAGATGAGGGTTTGATCCCTGGGTCAGGACGATCCTCCAGGGAATATGAAATGCTAGCCCACTCCAGTAGTCTTTTTAAAAAATTAATTAATTTATTTTAATTGGAGGATAATTACTTTAAAATATTGTGGTATTTTTCTCATATATCAACATGAATCAGCCATGGGTGCACGTGTGTTACCCCATCCAAGAACCACCCCTCCCACCTTCCTTCCTGCCCCATCCCTCTGGGTTGTCCCAGAGCACCAGCTCTGAGTGTCCTGCTTCATGCATCCAACTTGCAGTGGTCATCTATTTTATATATGGTAATATACATGTTTCAATGCTATTCTCTCAAATCATCCCACCCTCGCCTTCTCCCACATACTCCAAAAGCCTGTTCTTTATATCTGTGTCTCTTTTGTTGCCTTGCATATAGGATCGTTGTTACCTTCCTTCTAAAGCCCATATATATGCATTAACATAGTGTATTGATGGTTC